>NW_027281002.1:105000-136291 GCF_046629955.1 Centroberyx affinis | reverse complement strand
TGTCTAATAAAGGCAAAAATGCCCCAAAAAAAAAAAAAAAAAAAAGGAATAGGACCTATCAACTCATCTTCATTATCACTGAAAATACTGAAAATAGAACAAAATATAAGGCTTGGCCATTGTTTGGATTAATTCAATTTGCTTTAATCCTATCCCCAGAAACAATCAATAAATCTTTCTTTTTCATGGTTACCACTTAAAGCAATCAGAGGGAATTGAATATGAATTTTAATTGCAAGCTTCCTGTCTGGAGCAGAGAAGGAGAAAGGTCACCAAAATGAAAATCAAATGTGGGATAACATTGGGCTATGGTACAATAGTTAGATAGTGTTGCCATGCACATACATAACAACCAGGATGGAACGTGAATATCAGTTCTTGAGGTGGAAACAGTCTTGATCAAGTGCCTTATTAAAACCCATTCAGTTTTTTTGAGCCACAAGCAGGTTAAACACTCCTTCTGCTCAGCACTCCCATGATTCAACCTGTGAGTAAGTAGAAAATGAATGTAATATACTGTAATGCATTCCATTTGTGCCACAGCTAATTTTAGCTGGTCGGAGCTCTTTTCTTTGAGGCTCTTTGTGTGGGTGAGCAGTGATGTGAACCTTCACTGCAGTGTGATTGATAGTGAGCTGAGGCCCCAGATTATTCTGCTTTAAAAAGTTGTGCTAGTGGCGTCCTGGTGGCTCTCTGGGCTCAGATATATACCATGTACATATACCATGTAAAGCAAAATGCCTTACAATAATCCTAAAACAATCAGAACCAACCAGTTTTGCCACTACAACTGTGCGGATTTCTTGTAAGCAAACTTCACTGGTTGCTAGTCTGACATATTTGTCCTACAATATTCACCTTGCAGTTTCACTTTGAGTCTTGCTAACTGCCATTCACTCATGGAATGGTGGGTGACTGCTCCGTTGAGTCCCTTAAAAGGAGCATTCACTCAACGGCTGATGCCTTACGGCAGCATCTGGGGCCCTGTGACTTCAAGTATAGCTTGGCTGTAAAGAAATAAATTGGCTGGTAAAATTCTTATTCCACTTGGCACTGTGGCCAGTTGAGGAGAAAGTTAGTTTCATGAACTGGGCCTCGGTAGTAAAAGCTTTGACTTCTCTAATCTGTCTGGTAGCTCAAAGGAGCGTCTATTTTTAGTTGGTTCAGGGAGGGGAAGGGGGAGTGAGGGAGGTGAAGAAAACAAGAGCAGGTCCAGACAAAGATGTCATCACAGTCAGAAAATTATTCTTGGGGCCAAATTGTTTTTCACAAATTCCTTTAGTCAAACATCAAAGAAACATAAATAAAAAAAAGACTCCTGTGAATTTAACTTGTCACCTGGGGCAGCCATTGTGCTCTAAAGCCGATCCTGGAGCCAGACCACAGAGTTATTGACTTCCTGAAAACTTGTGTGAACCTTGTAATCCTCAACCTAGGAGAGGAAGGGTGAGGAGAGGGGAGGAGGAGGAGGGGGAGGAGGAGGAGAAGGAGGAGGGGATAGAACCTCTTCTCGACTCCCCAATGCATAGGGGAGGAGTGGAGGGAAAGGAGTAGAGTGTAGAGGAGGGGAGGGGGGAGTGGAGGGGAGGGGGGGTGAGGCTCTTCTCCTCCTCGTAAGAGCATTAACTGTAGAGTGTTCTGGTGGTGACAGGGCTGTCAGGGTCAGATGGCTGCTCAGCCTGATTAGACCAGCTCACAGCAGATCCTCAGCCCAGCACACTGCACTGCTACAGCAAGGTAGAGCCACACTCTGGTCGACACAGCTCAGCCCAGGAGGAAGAGGAGAAGGTTGACAGTTCCCTGTTACAGCAGGGCAGAGCCACGGACTGCTAGATAATACTTCACTTTCTGCCGCCTGGACGGGTTCACTCCCCGGCTGCTAGATAGATCAGCTTCTAGTAGCAGACTTAACTAAAAGCAGACTCTGCTGGACTTCACTATAGCAAAGAGACAGAGGGACTGATTGTATTAGGAGATGACACCGAAGAGTTAGACCGGTCAATATTGGACCATAAAATCTGTGGTTGACAGAACAACAAAACAACATCTTTTTAGGCCACAACGACCGGTAAGGACAGCAATTCCATAGGCACATCATTCATTTTATTGTTTTTTTTTGCCAGCAACATTATGTTTTTCTCACGATCAAGTAGTATTTAGGAAAAGTTTCTGGGTGTCTGCCATAGTGTTGTTAGAGCAGACAGACTTAGCAGCCAAGGGCTTGGCAGCAAAGTGCTGTCCTCCTTTCTGTTCCAACAGGTTTTGTAACAGTTGAGAGAATTACTTTGGTGTAACTGCATCAGAATAGCAATAGAGATACAAATATAGAGAGCAGCTATAGATACTCAGTTCTACAATAGCAGCATTGCTAGAGATCCAGTAATCAAGATTCCGCTATAACAGAGCTTCACTGTGACAGACAGTCAGATGACAGAGGTGTAACAGCACTGGAATAGTATTGGAGACTGTTGTTTCTGCAGGAATTTGATGTGTCATAGAATCAGTTGCTAATATAGATACAGCTATAAATACAGCTATAGATACTCAGCGTCTGCAGGGCTTTCTATAACTGGCAGTCAGCTGGTAGTGTAACAACACTGACACTGTTGTGGAGGCTGCTGCTTCTACAGAAATTTGGTGTAACTGACAGTCAACGGTTGGTGGATTTTCCTGTTCGGCAACCAAGCTGTTCATTGAGGTAAGAGGTGAGATTAGGTTTACAGGAACAATCATAATTTAGGCATTTAGCATATGCTCTTCCCCGGAGTGACTTGCAGTTAGTGCTGCAAGAGACAGAGCTACAGAGAATCCACTTCTACCGGAGTTTACTGGAACACAGTAGAGGCTAATGTAACAGGATTTAGCCTGTTTTAGGCTCCTAAACTACTAGCCTGCCTAGTTATTTTTATTCAGCCTGCCGTCTCTTGACTAGTAACCTACAAGCCTACAGTGTTATTCAGCCTATCCCACGTTGCAGGGACTTGAGAAAACTTTGGCAACCTAACGCAGACAGTCAGCTAGACGGCCAACTGTGGAACCACCTGTTTTTACAACTTAAACTGCCCTCTGAGGTAATGGGGAAGGTTGGCTTCACCGTTTGGAATTACAGTTACAATCCAGCCATTTCGCTGATGCTTTTTTATGCTTTCTACTTTTTATTTGAAGTATTAGACGTCAGCTAAATTGACGGACTGCAATTGTACCTGTAACAGTTAGAAGTTATTTTGTTCCATGTTTAGATGCTTTAATGCCATTTTATATCTGGTTTGTCTGTCTGCGTCAGTGTATCTACTGTTATGTTCATCTACAACAGTGCCTGGTGATGTCATGTTGCTTTGTGCAATATCTGTGAGTATTGCATACAACTTTGTCTCTGTGTATTTTTAGAACATTATCTGTCTGGCTTTTAAATGTGTGTACATTTTTAATTGTCAATAAGTTTAACATCATGCTCAGGGACAACAGTGGGAGCTGGATGATACTGGCACACTGGCGCACTACAGAAATGTTGATGTGCACTGTCCCAGTAAAATATGGTAAAGTTAACTAAAGAATGAATGTTTTATTTACATTTTGAATTGACTGAATGGAAAATAATTGACCCCGACCCTGATTAGTGGTAACACAGGATAAATTCCTAAATATAGGGAGACAGCAAGTGCCTGGAATAGACTACACTCCTCTGGAAGAGTGAGTGACTATTTGTGTGCATGTGTGTTTGTGTGTGTGAGCTAAGAGGTGAGGAGGTGACAGAGATTACCCAGATTACCTCTGGGCTTTCTCAGGTTGTTTGTGTGAGTGTTGAGGCACGTGAGTGGGAGTAGAGTACTACAGTGCTCACCACCGCCCACCACCTTCTCTCCACCTCTGCCCACTTCCCTCCTCCACCTATTCCTACACTACACTACACACAAAATCAATTTGTATTTCCATGTGGATATTGCCTTCATTTATTTGAAAGTTGGTGGTAATTGGCTTCCTTGCTAAAGAGGCATTTCACCTAAAATACATCAACTCATCAACAATTTGATGTAACTGATTATCCAGCAAAGGTGGATTTTTGGTAAGGTCTTTTCAATTCCTGAAAGAAATATTCACTGCAAGCCTACTAAATATATAAAACAACTCACTAACTTGAAAACTATATTGCCCCAGTAGTGTCCTTCCCTGAGACATGCTATTGTTCAGTTTAATCGTTTCACTAAGATCTATTTAACACTACTGTACATGGAATTGACTAGTTTGTCTTTGGCTGGGGTGAAGGCAACAGTCTTGAATTTTTTTACAGATTTACCGAACTAATTAAGCATAGCGGACGTCTTGGCCAAATTCTTGAGATCAGAAGACAAAGGGAATGTTCTGTTTAAAGACACCCAGATCCTTTCAAAATGAATGGGATTTTCTCTGGGCAAAATAGGTCAAAATTTGGAGTTTACCTTCTTAGGCAAAGATGGAATATCCCACAGACATTTGTAAGATCAGCGTGATATACTCATGTCGGAGTTGTTCTTGCATCCCTCTCAGAGCATACAGACATAGAAAGGTTTTCTGGCAGTTCAAGAAATCTTTATAGTGTCTAGCAAGCAAAGTCTGAGCATTTTTCTTATAGCCTGCATGAAACAGAGCCTGGTGGTTTTCAATCTTTAAGGCCCTTTATTGCATTGTCTGCTTATTAAAGGGTGATTTGGGTTGTTGAAGGCCGATATCTATTCTGATATTTCTGGATCGAAGCTGCCAGTATTTTGTGCCAATTTTCAATATCCATAAATTTGATATTTATCATGCCAAATATTTCAAGTATTCAGTGTTTCAGCTAGAAATGTACTCTTAGCATTGTGGAAAAGCCTCTGAAACAGCATTCAGACCATCATTTAGCCCCAAATACTCTTTACTGGAACCCAGGATAATATTAATAAAACATAATCATGCATCCTTGTGTGGATCTAATTATCACATTAGAGTAATTTCAGGTTAAGGACTTACCATAGAAAACCAATGTAGTATTGATCAGATATACAATAAATATGCAATCAAACAACCTGCATTATGTCCATTCTATGGCAAATTGATTTATCGGTCTAACCCCAGTCTATAGGGGGATCAGCACTAGCATACCTGAAGTGACTAGTGAGATAGACTTCCATTTTACCTCCCCATACTGTTGTGACATTGACATAGTACAGAGTTGTGACACCAAGACAGTTTGTGTTCTTACCTCCTAGATCTCATTAGACTCAGTGTTTCTCTAGTATGCTGAAAATCCTCCTAGACTAGTGAGCTAGACCACTAATTTTCAGACTTTGTCTCAAGGGAAATGCTCTTTAAAAGTATTTGTTTTCCAGACCAAATTTAATTTTGTGGGCTCCTGTGCAGGCTAATCTAATAAAATGTCCCATTTGTTGTGGGCGTGCATTAGATTCTGGCTCATGACCTACGTTGCATCTCTCATCTCTATTCCAGCTTTCCTGTCTCTCCCCTGTAAGTAGGGACATCTACAGTACAGTATGTCCTTCAGTTGTTTCAGTGGCAGAACTTTTTAATATACAGTATAGCATCAGGTTTGGTTACTGTGAAAGTTGATTGTTTACTCTCACTCTGTGTCTACTTGCACATATCAAAGGTCTTGAATATGTTTGCTGGTGGTCCTGATATTTGTCAGCCAGTGGATTTGTTAATTTTAAACTTAATTTTAAATGATTACAGTTTGTTGACTTATCCAACAAGGGCCAAACAACTTGCAAACATCTGTTCAGTGATAGGTAGCCAAGCTAAGACTGAAATGTCTTTAAGCCATGTTAAACCTCTCTAATATTTTAATCTTTTGCACATTAGAATTGGGTTTGGTAGATTCAAATAAAGCATTTAATGTGTGTGTGTGTGTGTGTATGTGTGTGTGACGGCTGTCATTGGTAGCCGGGTTGGCCATATGCTGATGTAGAGGTGCAGAAACACTGGGTTACTAAAATCTTATTTGTAATAATTTGATTAGATGGATTCAAATGAAGCATTTAAGATTTGTTTATTTCCTACGGCTACACTGAAAGTTGACTGTTTAATCAGTATGTTTTTTTCTGTGTGTGTGTGTGTTTTTACTTTAGACCTGCCGGTTGATGGAGTTTGTGCGGCGGAGTGGTGACTACTGCCACGCCCAACACATTTAGACACACCCCCACCTGAGATGAAGCTCCACCCTGCGGCCCTGGGACCCTGAACGACCTTTGCCCTTTGCCCTCTGACCCAGCCAGCTCATGGGGTAACCAGTGGAGCCTAGCCACTGGAAGCTAACTGGAGAGAAAAAGAAAGACAGAGACACAGAGAGAGGGAGAGAGACAGAGAAGGACTAAAGCAGTGACAGACAAAGAGATAAAGAGAGAGAGACCGACGTGGGGAGAGACGACACACTGCACCCTGCTGGACTATAGGAAATACTCCACTGATGGGATAAAACACTATTCAAGACAGGACCTCAGAACTGGGAAAATATCTTAAACAGCCATAAACATTTTCTGACAGGAGGTTCCACATCAAACAGGAAGTCCGGAGTCACCTGCAGCACTGATCTCCCTGACTGGGTGCTGAAGACAACAGCTAACTGCTAACCGCTACAGCTGAAGCTAAAGGTGAGGGGTGACTGGTCACCAGACCTTGACTAAATATAGGGATGTACCAATACTTTTTACAGCCGCACTTTACTGACATGTTCTGACATTCTACATGGCAGGAAAGGCAAGGCAAGGCAGCTTTATTTGTATAGCACATTTCATACACTGAGGCAATTCATAGTGCTTTACAGAGTAATAAAAATACAGTAGCCTAAAGGTAAAAAATGTACAATTAAAGAGTGCAAAAGTACAGTCAAGAGATCCACAAGATAAAAGACTTAAAAAGTAAACTAGTGCAGTTCAAATCAAGTGAAATAGAAAGATAAAAGAAAAGATAGTGCAAGATGTGTGCAAGGATTAGAAAAGTGCATTAAAATCACATTTAAAAGAAAATAAAAAAAGATATAAATAGATAAATATTACAGTGCAGATGAGTGTTGCCCTAGATTTCTTAAAAAGCCCTGGCGAACAGAAAAGTTTTAAGCCCTGATTTAAAAAATTGTGAGGTGGAGGCAGACCTCAGATTTTCTGGAAGTTTGTTCCAGGCATGAGGAGCATAAAAACGAAAAGCTGCTTCTCCATGCTTTGTTCTGACCCTGGGAACAGTAAGCAGACCAGCACCTGAAGACCTGAGGGGTCTGGCGGGTTCATAACATTGAAGGAGATCAGAAATGTATTTTGGTCCTAAACCATTAAGTGCTTTATAAACATGCAGCAGAATTTTAAACTCAATTCTTTGGCACACAGGAAGCCAATGCAGTGATCTCAGCACTGGAGTGATGTGCTTTTCTTAGCCCTGGTTAAAACCCTGGCAGCAGCATTCTGGATGAGCTGCAGTTGTCTAATAGCTTTTTTAGAGAGACCTGTAAAGACACTGTTACAGTAGTCAAGCCTACCAAAAATAAATGCATGAACAAGTTTTTCAAGGTCATTCTTGGACATGAATTCTTTAATTCTTATGATATTTTTAAGGCGATAGTAGGCAGATTTTGTAATTGTTTTGATGTGGCTGTTGAAGTTTAGGTCAGAGTCCATAACTACACCAAGATTTCTGACTTGGTTTTTAGTCTCCAGTGAGAGGGATTCAAGGTGAGCAGTGACTTTAAGTCTCTCCTCTTTGGCACCAAAAACAATTATTTCAGTTTTATCTTTATTTAGTTGCAGAAAATTGTGGCACATCCAGTAATTGATTTGTTCAATGCACTTATTTAGTGAGTCTATTGGACCATAGTCATCAGTTGATAAAGCTATGTAGATCTGTGTGTCATCTGCGTAATTATGATAGGAAATACTGTTGTTTTGCAGAATTTCAATTTTCAATTATTTTACTTAGAAACGGCAGATTCGATATGGGCCTGTAATTACTAATTATTGAGGCATCAAGGTTATTCTTTTTCAGAAGAGGCTTTATAACTGCAGTTTTCAAGGCCTTAGGGAAATCACCTGATAAAAGGGAACTGTTGACTATCTGCAGTAAATCTGATGCAATACAATCAAAAACATTCTTAAAAAGGTTTGTCGGTAGACTATCAAGGCAGCAGGTAGAAGACTTTAGATGCAACACCACTTCTTCTAGTGTTTTGTAATCAACTGGATTAAACTGTGACATGTTAGCTAGATTTGTTTTGTGTAAATACAAAGGTGACACAGAATTTTTACTTGAAATGGAGGTGCTGACTTCTTGTCTAATCTTCTGAATCTTTTCAGTAAACTGTTGTTATTGTGACTGTTGTTATTTATACTTTAGTATTTTAGAAGTTATGTGATACCAGTAGTTGTAATAACTGTTGTTAGTGTCCAAAATTAACTTTTTGTCACCTGCCAAGGGCTAAACTAAAAAAATATTACCAGCCAAGAATATTTTTGTACTGCCTAAAATAATTAATATACATTTTTATTATAAGTAAGTCACCCTACCCATTTTCAGTGCTATTTCATATATAGAATGGGGTACTGTGTATTAATTTAAAACTTGGATCAAGTTTCATGAAGTGCAACATAATTCAAAGTGAGCAGCCAATTAGCGGCCTGTTTGATACAGAGCCAATGATGTGATTGGCTGATGGTCAGAGAGAGTGTACAGTGAGGGACAAAGTTAGAGATTCCTTTATCTGAACTCAACAAATAATGCAATAAGAAAACACAATCATGACCCTGCTGACATTTACAGAACAGAATACATCAGTAACAGTAAATACAGAGTAAAACTATCAGGACGGGTCAGGTGCGGCTCTACTGTTCTCACTCCAAAACTTCACACTGCACTAGGAACCTCTCTGTGGACATTCAGGGAAGTGTAACCTTAGGCTACATTACAGTATTGTGAAATGGTTAAGCAATATGGCCCAGGATAATATGAACATTAGACTTGGCCTTCTTATTGTACAGCTCGTTCAGTCGCTGAAGGTTATACCCAAAATTGGTACTAGCTTATTTGATCCTCTTTAGATTGTTGTCCTCCTCATCTGATTCCTTCCTTTAGCGGGGTGTGTCACAAACATGAAAAGACTTAAGCTTATGTAAGAAGTACAGCCTCAATTAGGATTGTTATAAACCTGAATACTCTTTTATACACCTCCAGTTAAGCTTGCTGACAGAATAATACCTCTCCCTGAGTGGTTTCCTTTAGCCTGGTATCACTCTGACAGCACCGATCAGTGTTGGTGTTGGTGCTTCTAACATCATCTAACTAGCTGTGTACATATTGAAGGTATGTGAGGCGTGCTTGGCTTTTCCTCTCTTGCAAAAGTGGTATGGCCACTTTAAGATCATTGAAAGGCAAAGTCAACTCTGAACTATACTTCACATCCCTGGAATTCCTACTATCTTAAACAGATGAAACATGAGCAACAAGCCTCCAACAAAGCTACAGAAACCAGTCAACAAAAGACACTGCTCCATTGACAGTAAATTGTCTGACTGACTTTGTCATGTTTGTTTTAGTTTTACAGCCAAATGAACTTTATTTAAGTAATGGTTTTTAAATGCATCCATATCAGCAAACGTTTGCAAATCTAGTTTTAAGAGTCCAACATCATAGGAATACCTGATATCTGTTTTAAGATGAATTCCCCCCCCCCCCTTGAGATTGTAAAAGATTTTGAATGTGAAATATAAGATGATTTAATAATTATGTAAATAAGATCATAATTAATACTTGTATGAACATATCCAAACCAAATTATACAAACCTATTAAAAGGATGTTTGGTATTCAACATATTTGAAGTATAATGTAACCATGAGGGGGCAAGCTTGCAGTGTTTCAGTAGGCCGTGCTGAAGAGGCATCGAAGATAGAAGATAATGACAGTGTGTTTGGCAACGGTTGAGCCGAATCTCGTGCTTTGTGTGTGTTGTAGTCCCACTGTAATAAACAGTGAAGTTTATCACACCTAACTTTTGAGGTAAGTTAGATTATGATGGTTCAGAAAGTTTTATTTTCCTTCATCTGATACATTTTAGATTGTGTGTACAAGTGCCTCAGTAAGTAAATCAGATGCACCTAACATAGCTCAAAGATTTGAAACCATGTTCATATTTTCTTCATATGTTTCTCCTTGACATTGGGCTTGTGGCTAACAGCTAACTGCTGACACATAAAGGTCAGAGGTCATCCTGAGAGTTCAAAGATCATGACGGCCAACATGAACCGTCCAGCTCCAGTTGAACTCTGCCACAAGAACATGAGATTCCTCATCACACACAACCCCACAGACAGCACGCTCACCTCCTTCATAGAGGTAAGAAACGTGCGTGTGTGTGTGTGTGTGTGTGTGTGTGTGTGTGTTTGTGTGTGTGCATAGCGAGACTACCGGTAAAACACTGAATAGCTTCATAAAGATAAGATATCGTACACACATACACTCTATGAGATCTGGCTTCTGATACATTTTCTCCCCAAAGTGTTTTAGCCAGATCTTGTGCTACTTTCCCCTGGTAATAACATGTAACTTAAAACAGCTAATAGACATTCCACTGCAGTCGAATGTTTCCACACACCCTTATGTTGTGGCTTTGTTGTGTTGTGTTCCCCCTGCAGGACTTGAAGCGGTACGGTGCCACCACGGTGGTTCGGGTCTGTGACATCACCTATGACAAAACACCACTGGAGAAAGACGGCATTACTGTGGTGGTGAGGACAAACTACACACACACATACACACACACACACACAAACACACACACACACACACACAGACTAGACGCAAATATACAATTCTATGAAAAACACAGTTAGAGAGAGAGACAGGATTACTCTCCGGCTTCTCTTTCAGGATTGGCCATTTGATGACGGCGCCCCGCCCCCCAGTAAGCTGGTTGACGATTGGTTGAGCCTGCTGAAGAAGAAGTTTCAGGAAGATCCAGGATGCTGCGTGGCTGTTCACTGTGTGGCTGGACTGGGGAGGTCAGAGACATGAATCTAAACAGAGAGAGAGAGAGCGAGAGAGAGAGAGAGAGAGAGAGAGAGAGAGAGAGAGAGAAAGAGAGGGGGAGAGAGAGAGAGAGAGAGAGAGAGAGAGAGAGTGAGAGAGAGAGAGAGAGTAACACACACATATTTGCACATTAGGGATTAACACATCCATTATGCAAAGAAAAAGCTGAAAAAAATGAAATACATGCAAAAATCTGTTACAGAGGTTTCATGTTTCTTGTGTAAAACTAGGTCAGACCAGGTGGAGCACATTTGCAACATAACAAAGAAGTTAGTGGACCGCAGGTTTGATGATTTAAGATCCAATGCCTGTCACTGCAGTTCTAGTGACATTTTTCTCTCTCTTCTGCATCTAACTCTGTTAGCATGGGAATAAATGACTAAACCTTGAACAAAATCATTAGCTGGAGCCTGATCCTATTTCCAGAGCAGCATTTCTGATTTCTGAAGATGCAGAAAAACGATTGTTGTTTTGACATGGACACCAGCAAGTGATGCCACATGCCATATAGTTTCAGGTACTGCTTACACTAAACTTAACACTTGCACTAGTTGATATTATAGATCAACAGCAACTAACTACCCACCACCAGTCACCAGCCCCAAGTTTTAGACCAGGAGGAGCAGGACACCACAGACACAGACATGACTGTGTGTGTGTGCGTGTGTGTGTGTGTGTGTGTGTGTGTGCGTGTGTGTGTGTATGTGTACGCACGCATGCATGCAGGGCTCCTGTGCTGGTGGCTCTGGCTCTGATAGAGAGTGGGATGAAGTATGAAGACGCCATTCAACTCATCAGACAGTAAGGACATTTATACACTACAGCCTGTGAATTTATCTTCATTTTGAAATAACATATTATAAAACATATGGAATAACATGGAAGCATATGGAAGAACACTTTCTATGCCATATGAATATATCTTTATACAGTAAGGACACTTTATATGCTACAAAAAAATCTTTATACAGTAAGAACAACTTAAACAGTACATGAATGTCTTGTGTTATATTAAAATACTCTATATAATCTATAGCTATAATCTATAATCTATACTCTATATAATATAGACAATTTCTTATGGTGTATGAATGTATCTTTATATGTAAAGCACAATTTATACACTATCTAAATGTGTTTTTTTATAGTAGCCTAAGACCACATACTCCTTTTCTCCATTTTCTCCATTCTCCAACTGATGTAATTTCAGTGCAATTTCAATTTTAGTGCAATTTACTAACTGTCCAGTTTGGTGCCAGAATCCACTGTTGTGTATGTAATGCAGACTGAAGAACACCAAATAATTCTGACCTCTAGAGAAGTGACAAAAACATAGCACCCACGCTAGCCAATCAGTCTCTATCTATGGCTTTACACTGAATGTACAACATGTTAGGCAAACCAACTCTTTTCATGAAGTCCACTGATGAGGTGAATGCAGGTAAAACCCATTGGCCCTTATTGATTTCACTTATTGAATCTCTACCAATCACAAAGGAAGAGATGTAGATAAGAAGCATTTTTAAGCTTTGAGACAATTAAGGTGTGAATTGTGTAAAAAGGGCTGAAACTCAATATCAGGAAGATGCCCCTAATATATTGTACATTCAGTGTACAAACAGTTGCAACATAGAAAAAATAGAAGGAGCATTTTAAAAGGGAATACCACTGACTTCCACCATTGTTTGTTTGTGTCCGTGTGTGTATTGTAGGAAGCGTCGAGGGGCCATCAACAGTAAACAGCTAACCTACCTGGAGAAATATCGCTCCAAGCAGAGACTCCGCTTCAAAGACTCTCACACACACAAGAACAAGTGTTGCACCATGTGAACGCACGCACGCACGCACGCACGCACGCGCACACACACACACACACACACACACACACACACACACAGACGAACATCTTCTACCCCTCAACACACGCTCTCAGGAATCCAACCATAATAGCCTTGTGTCATTTTCACACACACAGATTTACATACATACTTTCACTGATAGCGGGCTTTAACTGCCCTTGTGAATTGATTTGCGTGGGGAATTTCGGCTTGTTCATATAGTCATTTCTACCCCCCTTTCTCCCCTTGTGTGATTGAATGATTGAATGAATTGATTGAATGATTTCATGTCTTCTTCTTTTAAAGATTATTTTTATGGCATGTCTGCTTCTTTAGATAGTTTACAGTGGAGAGAGACAGGAAAGATGGGCGAGGGAGAGAGAATGACATAAAATATTAATCTAATATATTTTAAAGCTTATTTTTGAGGCATGTCTGCTTTATTGGGTACAGTGGTAAGAGGCAGGAAAGGTGGGTGAGGGAGAGTGAGGATGATGTGTTGAGGGTCATGAGCCTGATTCAAATCCACTGCATCACAAATACTGTACATGGTATGTGTGCCCCAGTCTGCTGAGACACCTTGACACCTGCAAGGATTCAGGTTGGCTTGTATGGGTTTTTGAAGGCTGATACCTGGTACTTTAGGCGATATTTTGTTTGTTTCACACACAAAAATTACAAACATTCAGTGGTTTCCCATGGAATTGTATTCTTGGCAGGGTGGAAAAGCCCATGAAACAGCTTTTAGACCATCTTGGGACACTAAAACTCCTTTGAAACCCATACAAATTACATTCTTTTAGGTGGGTTGACAGCTCCGTTTCCTCCCTTCAGAATCAGCCATTCGCTGCCATCACTTCGCTTGAAAAACAACTTCCACAGACTTGAAAATTACCTGAGCCAGATAATCCTTCACTGTAAACATAAAACCTTAATTTGGTTTTGCATGGGCATGCGCTGCAAAATGACTGGGAGATGTAAACTTGATGTAGATGGTAGTAAATGGGCTCTAACTCTAAATGACACCGGTATTCTCCTTTAAGGCAGGGTGACCCACCCCACCTATTCAGTGATAGGGGAAACTCATTAAATGAATACATAACATGTGCAAAGAAAAGAAAAGGTCATTGCAGGTTTTACAAACTGTTTTTAAGTAGCTGTGGTCAGGGAGGAACCTCCATCATATCGGCGGTGGATGACATTGACTGGCCAATATCTGATATTTAATTAAAGGCCAATATGGGGCTAATGTATCGACAAACTGATACATCAGTCTAAGAGATTTAACTGCTGTGAGGTTGAGGATTTAACGGCTGTTACTGTACATCATCACATCTTTCAGAATAGGTTATATGAACTCATTATACACATTCAATTACTTTATATTTAACAGTATAATATACTGTACTTTGTCTATGGACTGGATTCGTATTGTTCCAGGTCCAGACAACTTGTCCTCTTGTGCTCTATATTCTAGGATCATAATACTGTACATGCAATGTTATTAAATTTGACATGAGCATGCATAGCACAACTATCTGAATTCCCTGTTGCCATGGTTCCATGGCATCAGCGCTCATCTGCCAGCAGCCGTGTCTTCCGCCGATCCACCGGACTGTGAGCCGCCCAGCTGTGAAGATTCATCCCCTCGCTGTGGAAACCTCATATAGACTGATACCATGTCTGTAAACGTGGACTATGTTTTCACATAGGCACACAGTGTTTCACCGTATGTTACAATAAACTCATTTCTGTTTTCTTGTAGGGTGCAGTTTACATAATCAGTTGTATTGTTCCTTAAAGATGCATGTAAACAACAGCACAGCGGGAGTTCTTTCACTTTACCTTCAAAATATATCGGGTGATGATAGAGCATTCACTTTCTGTTATGTCTCGATACAGTAGGTTATATAGGGTATCACAGCGTTCTCATGCCACGGTTTTCAATATTTATGCTATGAAAAAAATGAAAGAGAGGAGGTAAGGGAGAGACGGAGAGAGGAAGTTTTATCTGAAGAATTACTCTGGGATACATTGGCTACGGTTTTGTCTGCTTGTGCATATGATGTGTATGTGTGCGTGTGAGTGTGCGTGTGAGTGTGTGTGTATGTGTGCGTGCGTGCCTGCAAGTGTGTGTTTGGTAGCCTTAGCCATTGTTGATCTGGATCATTGGGACTGGTCAGAGCCGGCACTTATGAAAAAAATCGAGTTATGTGTCTGTAAATTCTTGTATTGTTTAATAAAGTTTTTGACTGTCATTTTCCCTAAGTTATGTGTCATTTCTCTGTGGCCTAATACTTTTTCTTGCCACCTGTAAATAAGGTTATCTGTCATTTCCCCTGTCAGTTTTGCAGTGAATGTATGGATCCCCTTTAGGTAGACAAGCTTCAATCTGCTGGAAGTGGTAAATCATACAATTTAAGACAGTTCCCTTTAAATCATCAACATATAGCTAAAACCAACAACTCAGTTACAACATGCATTACTAAGCATAAATATGCCGTTATAGGAGAAAATATAAGGCAGTGGGAAACAGAAATTTGAACGTTCAGTGGGATTGCTACCTTGCAAGTGTACAGTATAAGGTAAATCACTGTAGGCTACTACTGTATCTTTCTTTGAGTCCAGTCAGCCCAGAAGCTGCTAGCTCCAAGTTTGCAAATAGAGATTTTGAGATCTATAGATGTTATAGATAGATGTAACATTATAGCAATGAGGCACATCTTCTTTTCTGATCCTTTCATCCAGGGAAACACAACTCCACTGCCAGTGAGAGCAGTTCATATTTTTTATCACCCATCTAATATGACACATTATAAAAACAGTTAGGATTATTATTACATTACCATCCCAGCCAAACAATTTCTGTTATGTCCTGCATGTCCTGCGAAATATTTTGGGGGTAATTTGGTCTTCTGTGTCCTGCTGATGATGTGACGTCATGTCGGATAGGTTTAACATCAAGACATTCCCTCTAAGAGTGTACAAATTTATATTTATTCATATCCATTCCTGGTTAAGTCTTTTCATTCTATGTATCTGCATGCCTATTAATTTGTGCTTAACTAGTTGTTTTGACATATAATCACTCATTACAGCCTTTATTCAAAGTAATGTTTTTGTTTTTTTTCTAAAATGTGCTCAGGACATAAAAAGATGAAATAAGTAATCATTAAATATTTGTGTGTGTGGGAGAGCAAGTGTAAGATAATCATCACTGATTGTTCTTATCACAGTCTCAAAAGAAGTTTCCTGACGCTCAGTTGAAAGTGGCTGCATCAACAGCAATAATGAGCTTGGTAAAGTTATCTCTGTCACTCATGTTGAACACCTAACCATCTGTTTGCAAGCGCTTGATCGTGATACTGACCACCTTGTGCTGCCTTTAGCCTTCACATGGCCTGTAAAGGTACGCTGCCACCTAGAGGCTTCTGTGTATTCTCACAGTGCAATGCGGTTGGTGATCATACTCAGACAGTGTGCATCCTTCCCTGTAGCAAGGGTCCAGCAACAATACTGCAGCCTGGTGTGTTAGCAGCCTAAACACAGGGTAAATGTTGTTACATTTATTTACACAGTGGACAACAAAGTATAAATGCTCATGAGAGAAATCATTGGCTAAACTGTTTCTTCTTAGAAAATGCTTCAAAATACTGTAAATCATATTCACCCGCAGTGAAGTCCTCCTGCCACAGAGGACGCTGTGCGCGAGACTGCCACCACGACCTGCCCACTTCCGCTGGATGGAAGGACTTCTGTCGCAGATTCGACAGAAATTTCACCTCACGCAAAGTGAAATTTAGGTTGTAAATCTTTATTCAGTGCTTATATTAACCTATATTTTCGTTCACAAAGACCACGAAATTAGTGTCCTTGTGCTATTTTCAGGCTAGGAAGAATGGACGGGCATAAAGCAGGTAGGAATTGGAGCTAGGCTCAACTCGAATATGTTTGCGCGGTCTTCATGTTAGCTTGGGTCAAATCAAAATAAACAAGCCTGTCTTGGTTAAAAGTAGTGTCTGCCTTGGTTGACATACTGTCTATGTTATATTCACGTTATGGACATTATTTACAGACTACTTTTAGGGTGATAAACTTCCATTTAGTCTGCAGAGTTTTGTTTCCCTAACTGGATAGCTGTTTGCGGGCTCTGGTGTGTTTCTGACTGAAGGCGCAAAGTTTCAGACAGTTCGCCTCAAGCTCAGTGAGATCTGTTGCAAACCTCCTTGTCTGTTGCTAGTTAAATTGTAAATTAAACCATGGAGACAACGCACTGTGTGGTTAACGGGGGGTTGTTGGCTAAAATAAACACAAGATGAGCAATTATAAATTTGCATCTCTTTCCATTTTTGTTTCTTTTTCCATAAAATGCATTGCAAAAGCATTTGATTATGGAACATTTCATTAAAAAAAGAGAAGCAACACAAAACCATGTTCTAAAAACTTCCCTGTGGGGAACTAAAAAGTTCAGCTGAACATAATAGCTGAGGATGATCGTTGCTTTAACTTTCATTTTCCAACTTCTGCCTCAGTATATCAGCAGGGCCTCAGTCAGCATCTTTTTGACTACATTCAAAATGTCACATGAGAAAAATGGGAGACAGGCAGCAAGTTAGGGTTGGCGAAGTGAAATCATAAGGTCTTGTGAATCTTTTACACCCCCAAAAGTTTTATTTTACTGTTGCAGTATTAATGTTCATTTCTTGCATTTAGCACTTTCCTTTTAAGATGAAAATTGGGTGACATGGCAGAATTATTGTGGAAATATAGCCTAACTTTTAAAGTTCTCTTGGTGCTGCTAATGCAAAAGTAATTTCTCTGTGAATCATGCCAGGGTTGATGTAAGGTTTATGTCCTGAAATGCATGTGAATGGTTTATTGCGCATTCAGTCAGTGACAGTGACACAGGCAGTGATTCACCCATATCCAGCATTGTTCATACTCCACTGCCTCCCATCTCTCTCTCACCCACACACACACACACACACACACACACACACACATCCTAGCCCAATGATCATCATACCTCTGTTGCAGATTGCCACTTCAAAAGCCTTGGATAATTTCCTATCAGGTTATGTGGGTAAATCAGCTTGTAAAGATAGCATACTGGTCCTCTCAGAGGAAAACCTCATTTACCAAAAGCCAGTTTTTCAGGAATTGAAAAAAACAGTTTTGATATCTGATTGATGCCTGTGCGGCTATTGAACCCTAAATGGGTTTAGGATAGTGGTTTCGTTAGGATAATGGAATTTACTCAGCATATAGAGGACCATCCATTCTTTCAGTTCACAACAAAAAAATAAAGGACAAAAATTGAGTTAGGCTATGGGATTTTCACATGACACCAATATACATTGATCATAAAGTTAATCCCTTTTTTTCTTGAGACAGTGGAGAACAGGCTGCCGTTGAGGGCTCAGGGCCTATAGGAACAGTCAGTATGAGTCATTCATATGTTCCTCTGTAGAGGTTCAGAATATCTCAAAGGAAGAATCTGAACAATTTGGTGATGTTGATGGTTAACACAATTGAAGTCGTTTTTGTGACCAAATAAAAACTTTGTGACTTATTGTTCAATTAATATGTCTAGATTAGTTTCAATTTAGGAGTTAGCCTATACAAACGTTGCAGAAAGTGTGGGGACTTTGTAGAAAAATGAGAATTAATTGAAAAATGTAAATATCTGCTAAACAAGTTTTTTTTTAAGAACTTAATCAACAATTTGAGGACTATACAGCAGTATCTGCGCTCCCCCAGTTACAGGAGGGTAGACTAACACTAAAAAGCTTTTAAGTAAAGAATATTAACATACACAGACACGTCAATGGAAGTTTTCCTTTTATCATCATCTGACTCCCTGAGCTTGTGCCTATTTTGCAGGAATCATCTTCTACTGTCATGTTAAACTGTCTTAAAGTTTTAGATCGTACTGAAGTGACACAAATTGATTCACTCTCATTCAGTTGTCTACTTGCACATTAGAGTCTGTCATCTCAAATAGAGACCATGTGTCTGCATAATGCTGCAGATGAGTGTGGAATCTGAGGCAGTGGTACAGTGCCTCCAAATCAAGCATTGAAGCGCAGTTTCTCTCTCTCTCTCTCTCTCTCTCTCTCTCTCTCTCTCTCTCTCTCTCTCCCTCCCCCTGTTTTACATTCTTCTTTGTTTGTCTCCATCTCTCTTCCTATATATCTTCCCCCTCTCTTTCTCTCCGTCTCTCCAGCTGGTTCTATGTTTATGTGTCGGCTGTGCAACCTCTTCTCTCCCAGTCACTCTCAGCTGCTGGCCCATTGCTCCCAGCTCCACCCCCAGCAGGAGCCTCCTGATGACATCATCATTGCACTGCAGCCCCTTCCAGCAGGATCTGTGGAGACGCTGACAGGTCAGACCACTGAATACTACTACTGCTGCCACTACTGTCATTATCAGAACTACTACTATATAAAACAATAAATAATATATGTACAATAATCAATACCAGGACTGGGCTCAATTTACTGCCAATAATAATAACAATAATAACTAAGTCAAATGTAATAAAAAGCCATTCAATAATCACACAATAAGACTCTTCCCAAATATATTGTTTGTATGTCCCAATTATTTTTATTTCACCAAGTAATAACATTTTTCCTTCTGGGCTAATCTTCATAATAATAAAGCCTGCATGCCGTAACTATTTTTTTTATCACATATTAATAAAGTTAACCAGTTGATTATATTATTATTAATCCTAAACACTCCTAATGAATGGATATGGATATGGGAATGGATATAATCCTCTAGGGATTCTCCTGAATAATAAAGGGTATGTACCTTAACTACTTTTTTAACACTGAAAATCAATAGAGTTCTTCCTCTAGGGGTCATCAATGTCCATACCAAATTTGAAAAGATTCTTATAAAAACTGTTCAAGTTATCGTGTTCACATGGAGGATCTGAGATTCTGCACTCCTGTTGGCACATCCCATCTGTCAATCTGTGCTGCTGCCCTGTTGGCCCACAGAGAGCCCAGTGAAGCGAAAACGAGGAAGACCGAAAGGCTCCACCAAGAAGAGACGCTCTGATTGGACGGAGGGCAAGACTGGCTCCGCCCATTCTCCAGAGGAGAAAGATAAGAGAGAGGAGGAGAGGAGGAGGGAGGAGAGAGACAGACAAGGTAGTTCAATGGAAGGAGGTATTGTGAGTGGTTGTTATGTGTCCCCTCATTATTTGTTTTTAATGCAGGAGACAGGACAGACTTTCTCTGCATGGGACCAGACTGGTTAAAATGAATCTGACAGAAATTGCGGTATCATAGAGTATAATCTCAACATTTGTAGTAAATATCACCTTGCTAGTTGAGTGACAAGTAGTGTAACTTTCTCTACTACAGTTGACAACATCAACAACAACTTTCACACTTGATTTCTCAACTGTAAATATAAATTCACAATGAGAATCTTCCATATCAGATGATCCCACTGGTTTATTCTAGTTTTTCAGTTGAGTATTTCCGTTAGTATTAGTATTCCTGCACTTGGCGTTCTGACCGCTCTTTGTTTTCTGCTGCCAGGTGAGAGCCATGACGGGACGTTGGGGTTGGAGTGTAGGAAGTGTCATCGCTCGTTCAGCAACAGACGACAGATCCTCAAACACATCTGCCTGAAAGACGAGGAGGAGGAAGAAGAGGAGAATGGTGAGAGGTGGAAAGACCTAAGCAGTGACTTGAAATGAGTACCAACAATAGAAAAGAACATAGAAAAACATTTGCCAAAGTGCCTGGTGAAGAAGGCATTGAAAGAACAGCAAGCAGGTGCGATCTGAGACAGCGTGAAGGGAAACATCCCACTTGTTAGCATAAACTATTAAATGCTTCCATCTTGTTAACTGTAGTTTTTGGGGAAAAGTGTGGAGGAATGCAATCTCCAGAAGGTACTGTATGAGTTTAATAGGACAATGGGTGGAAAAAAGACATCTGCATCCCATTTGTGATACTATATTGGTCCCTGTGGGGAAATTCTCTTTTCTTCTTTTCGCTTGCGCCCTCCACAGAGAGGTCAGAGGTCAGGGTCTGGTAGGGATTCAGTGTTTTACTCAAGGACACCTCAGCAGGGCGGACACTGTCACAGGGGCTTGAACCTGGGCCTTTCAGTTGAAGGACATCTCTCTACTCACTACGCCACTATACTGTAGTAGTTTATTTAATAACATTTGTGGTTTTGGCTTGTCATTTATTTTATCTTTAGGAAAACCAGCAACAAACACATGCTGAGAATAAACCAATCTTAAATCAGTATAACTGCTTCACTGTTCATGACACGTCCTCTAGAGCTACAACCGTACTATATGCCACTCTGCATGACTGCTCATAATGTTTAAATGTTGCATGTGTATTTGTAGAGTGATTATGTATAGTCTGTTGTCTATCAAATGCCTTGCTCTACACAGGAGGCAGTCCTCGTGCCACATGATGTATGTACTGTGTTATTGTGTAAGAGTGTATTTTTTGTCCCTGTTCCTCTAGGTTCAGAGAGCATCTCTGGTGGAGCAGGAGCTGGCAGTTCTGGGAGTTTGGACCTGGGGGGTGGAGCTGATCCAAGCCAGACTCACCAAAACCCAGCTAGACCAGGACTGATGAGAGCAAAAGGTAAACTGAGGAATGAATAGGGGTTTCCTCAAACGAATGCTGAACTAAACGTGTTCTAAACGTGAGCTGTGAAAGCAAAGGATTGTCTGTGATGTTCTGTATATATTCTACAGTTCTTCCATGCAGAAATGTCATGTACTCGGGACTAGAATGAATCAACAAGCTGGAGAAAGAAAATCTGAAAAATTGTTATCAAGACAGTGAAAAATCTCAAAATCTATACTGAATGTCAGCTAGTTAGTTGGCTGGCTAGTGGTGTACTGTAGCAACTTTTTTTTTCACTATTCATTTAAAGTGGTTGAAATACATCTACAGGTGCTTAACAACTAGAATAAATACCCAATGTTAATCTCCCCCATCAGACTAGTCCTGAATTTGTGGTCTGACCCTTCCTTGTTCTCTGCTTGCAGAAGTGGACGGCTGCAGAGCCCAGAGAACCAATAGGAGAAGTCGGATGCTATGTGATGACCGGAGCCCCGCCTCTAAAGAAGGAGGCCTAGGAAACAGGAAGCCGGTCATCAGTGTTGTTCTGGCAGAACATGAAACACTTCCAGGTCAGTCTAAAGGAGCTCTTTGTCTTTATTTACAGTATTGGAATTCGGCCTAACCACTGATTTTACTGCCATATACATTAAATTTATGATATATGTATGAAAATCCTACATGTGTTACCTTTAATTTACCAGGTGCTACTAAGATGGTTCCAGTAGAGGCCAGTCCAGCAGAAACAGAATCTGCAGCCAGTCAGGCTCAACCTCAAGTAAGCCTAGCAATACACAGGAACCTAAACACACCATTGTTGAAGTCATGATTCAATAATCTCATAATTTCATGATAGATTAGAATTCATCTGTGAATCACAATATTATATGGATTTATTTATTTTATATTGTTTGGGCCTGCAGGACTCTGCAACCTGCCAGACTCAGACACAAGACGCTGAGAGCCAAGCCACTGCCTGCCATGATAACCCTAAGACAGACTCTGAGCCGAGGTAATTCAGTGGAAAGCATCATTGATGGTAGTTTTGTATCCTGTAATATCCTAGACTAGAAGTATCCTTCTAATCTGTGTGTTTTCTACTCCTAGTCCTAACCCTGCGAACAAGACAACAGCAGCCAGCAGAGGCTTCCAGGAATATTCCATCAAGCAAGATGCTACTAGGTACTAGAGAGAGAGAGAAACACACACACACACACACACACACACACTCACACACACATACTCGTAGATTACTATTGTTATTTATATTATATTGTGGTTGTTATATTTATATCTGTTTTCTAACTTGACTTGAGGTTGACTACTTACTACTAGTTTTATTAATAGAAAAGAGATGTTTGGCAGTGTTGTTTCTTATTTTATGAAGAGATAAAAGTTGATTGTTTGCTGATTGGCAATGCCAATGCCTGTCTCCCTGTGTAACTCAGAGCCAGCTAAAGAATTTCATCTATTTTATTAATAACAACAACATCAACAACAATCACCACAATAGCAACAATAATAATATTGGTCAGTTGGTAAAGCTAATATTGTTATTCTTTGTCTCCCAGTCTGATTCAGAGCCAGTTGAAGATCTTTACCTGTGAGTTCTGTAATAAGATCTTTAAGTTCAGACACTCACTGATCGCCCACGTCAGGACGCACACCCAGGAGAAACCGTTCCAGTGTCCGCACTGTGACTACGCATCAGCCATCAAAGGTAAAGCCAGACTTAGTAAGAACTGTCATCAGCTGTTCCACTGTCCTTACTGTGACCACACCTGTGCTGCTGAAGGTAACAGCAGCGCAGACTCCACAATCAATAAGAGGGATCATTTGCATCCAAATGAATGAAACCCTGTCAATACTTCACCCTAGCCATATATGGACAATAGTGATATTTTCTGATATGGCAAACAAAAGAATTTTAGTCGTAAAGTGATATTTCACTTTGGTTTGAACATTTCATTGTCCTGGTTATGTCTTTACTGCTCCATCTGGGTGTATAGTCAAGCTCCTACTTGTAACTCATAACTAACTCATAGCTAATGACTATTATTATCAATAAAATTAGATAAGACTTTAATGATCCCTGTGGGGAAATTGGGTAACACCAACAGTTGCAAATAAGCAAAGAAAACTTGAAGATATAGCAAACCATGTCAACCTCTTATTATTTATTAACCTCTTGTTATTTTGTAATTGGAATTACAGTTTGAAACCTACCAACAGCTACTTACTTCTGTTTGTTGTGTTTTTTCCTTCAAAGCCAACCTGAACGTTCACCTGAGGAAGCACACAGGAGAGAAGTTCAGCTGTCAACACTGTCCTTTCACCTGCCTCAGCCCCGGGCACCTTAAGGTATTATTGTTAGTACTGGTAGTATTAGTAGTAGCATTGGTATTGTTTGCCTAATTGTTGTTATTATGCAGATCTTCAGCCGCACTGTTTCTGCTTGTGATTGTGGTTCTGTCTGTCTGGTTGTACAGGTCCATATAGAGCGAGTCCATCTGAAGGTGAAGCAGCACTGCGGTTTCTGTCAGAAGAAATACTCTGATGTGAAGAACTTGCTGAAACACATGGAGCAACGGCATAACCTGAAAGACCCTGCTGTCCACCAGAGCTACCAACAACTCAGGTTGCATCTTTACCTCTATCTATGTATCTATCTGTCTATCTATTTATCTATCTATCTTTCTAATCTGTCTGTCTGTCCCATCTAGGTTAAAGACTCGTCAGGGCCAGAGGCAGCTCCTGTACCACTGTCCCACCTGCAACCGTCGCTTTAAGAACCAGCTGGAGCGGGAGCGCCACCTGTTGGTCCACGGCCCTCAGCGGCCCTTCGCCTGCCTGCTCTGTGACCACGCCGCCACCAAGATGGCCGCCCTCGCCGCCCACGTCCGAAAGCACCTCTTCCTGTACGTGTGCTGTAGGTGCAGGGGGAAGTTTGTCAGCTCTCAGAGGCTGAAGAGTCACCTTAAAGAGTCTCACCCCGACTTGGACCAAGAACAGGCCTTCACCGACTGCATCAACAACAGCTACTACCTGATACAGCCTGGAGGAGATGGGTGGAGAGAGGGGCAGGAGGACAGGAGGGGAAAGGAGGATGGGAGAGATGAAGAGATGCGAGAGGAAGAGGAGGGGATACTCTTGGGGAGGAGGGAAGAGGATAGGAGAGAGGAGGAGGGGCAAGATGAGAAGAGGAGGGAGGTGGATAGAAGAAATGCCGTTGGAGGAGAGGAGTGGAGAGATGGGGAGGGCGAGAGGCTGAAAGCAGGAGCGAAGGAAGAGAGAGTGCAAGAGGAGGAGGAGGAGGAGCGAGCTAACTGTCAGGATGAGAGGACAGAAGAAGAGCAGAGGATAGAAAGAGAGACAGGGAAAAAGGGAGAGTTAGAAAATGGTTGTTCAGAGCCTGGTTCCCAAGGAACAGTCCATCAGAAGGTTTCCATAGAAACCACCACTCCCACTGACAGACAGGAGGGAGAATGTATGAAGGCTCCTGATTGGTCAGAGGCAACAGCTGGGGAGAAGACACAGGACAGCACAGTGGACACATGCACACCTGTATCAGAAAACACACACAGACCTGAAGAGAGCGCACACACATCGTTATCATCAGAGAACATACACACCCCTTCATTTGACAACACACACAGACCTCAAGAAAACACACGCACGCCTTTATCAGAAAACACACACCCAGCTGATGAGAACACACATGCAGCCAAAAACACACACACATCATCATCAGAAAATACAGACACAACTGATTTGGAGAACACACACACACCTCCGTCATCAGACAATACACAACCACCTCCGGTAGAAGACAGCCCAGCTCCACATTCTGACAAGGTAAATTAAATACAGGCATTGCCAGCTGTTTGTGTGTATCCCGTAATTGATTATTTATTTTAGAGATGCATAAAACTGTCAGCACCTTTCCTTTGGATTCCGGTGTTTTATATGGTTGTTGGGAAAATCTCTAATACTAACTACCCTAATTTAGTCTGGTATTGGTCCAATATTTTATGCTAGTATTGATATTTGCCAATCCCTGATTTCTTTGATTTGATTAAATGATTTTATCTGTTTATTCATTTCATTCATTCAGTCATTTTGGTAATTCTGCGTAGTTCCCTCATGTAGAAATGTTTTAGTAAGTTCTTCTACATGGCTACTAGCTTTAACTATTTTAAATGGCTGCTTTCTTGTTGATATTATGTTGTATATGCAATAATTAATATAATACAAATCATTCATTTATTCATCTATATGTCTGAGATAAATTACTTATCTTAGAGGAATTTTCCTTTTAAGCTCAAGATTTTAAAGCATGACATGAAAAATCTAACATCTACATAATCTTTCCTTATGATCCCTGGTTTAACTTGTCCCTCACTTCCAAAAAGCCCTGTTCTTCTCTAGTTTTTAGTGTTGCATAGCATTGTTGTTTTAAATTACGCAAAACTTGCAATTATGTAATTTGACTATAGCATTTGTATGTTACTTTAGATATGAGCTTCTACTAAATGCCTAAATTATAATTAACCTCTCCTTTTTCTGCTCCTACCACTATATCCCATCTTTTTTAGCTTCTTGTAGTATGGGCCCTCCTTTAACGGCTCCGAGCAGCCTGACTCCTTGTCTTCTGCTCCCAGCAGTCTGACAGCTCCATGTTTTCTACTTCTAGCAGTCTGACCCCTCCATGTTTTCTGCTCCCAGGTGTCTGAGGCGGTCCACCAGACTGCGTTCCAGCAGGTGGTGTCATCTCTTCAGAAGACTCAGCTCAATATGGAAACTTTCCAACGACTCAGAAAGATCTATGGAGACCTGGAGTGTCAATACTGTGGTGAGACAATAAAACACCCATGAGTAGGCTGGTTCTATTCTGCTCTATTGTGTTTTTCGTTTTTTTGCTATGCCTCTTCCTTGTCTTTTTTCTATCAGCCTTGAGTCTAAACAGGTTCTGCTTGTTTTAACCAAGTCTTCTGTGCTCCACAGGTAAACTGTTCTGGTACAAAGTCCACTACAACCTCCACGTGCGCACACACACCAAGGAGCATGTGCATTACTGCTCACAGTGTAGCTACTCTTCCATCACTAAAAGCTGTTTAAAACGCCATCTGGTCCAGAAGCACAGTGGCTTGCTGCTGCCTTGCCCCAATCCCGGCTGTAAATACACCACTCCTGATAAATACAAGCTACAAGCCCATCTGAGGACGCACCAGGAACAGGTAACCAGCCTTAACCTCACCACACCAGCAGCTCCTTCAATTCTGGTCAAGTTAATGGTCAAGTTAGTAACAAAGACTATTGAAAATTATAATTCATTGTGCAGCCGTAATGTTGTAGAACTGTAATACTGTAACTGCATTTAACCCCTAGGCCTAGGAAAAATCTGCCATTATACATGAGGGATGTGAAAAATGACACTTGGTTTCTCTTGGAGAGATCTACAGAGGTCTTAATGTGTCTGTCTTGCTGTTGTTCACAGGGGAAGAGCGTGGCCTGTCCTGTCTGCCATCAGAGCTATCCAGAGCACAGACTGAAAAACCACATCAAAACATCCCACCCTGGTAGAGAACACACACAAATATATACAGACATTGATTTGGTCACTTTTTCACTCCACTCCTATCCTTTCTCTGCTGTGGGCCGAAGCCAACAACCTCAGCACTAAGGCCTTCGCACAGAGCCAGAAACAAACAGTTTGGCCTTTTCACTTTTCAGTGGCAGCCATGTTAGCTCCACAGTCTCCATGGTTGTTGCTAGGTAACTGACAATTGTATGTCAGCTTATATTAATATTATTGGGTATCTCATGGTGATGATATGAGTGGCATGGTTACATATAGTACAGCCTGGCCAAACGCTTTTTGTTTATAGCTCTGAGACTATAGATGCTCATTTGTTTTGATTATGGAAGCCAAGTTCAACTGTTGACAATCAAGTGCTAGTAAAGGTGACAGGCAATTTTCCAAGGTTGTTGTTTCTATTTGTGTGTGTGTGTGTGTGTGTGTGTGTGTGTGTGTGTGTTATACAGACACAGGTTCCGTGCAGGGTAAAGGGTTGATGGTGAAGCGTGCAGAGAAATGCCCCTACTGTGACTCTTACTTCCTAAAGAACAGCAGTGACCTTCAGCAACACATCTGGGCCCACCAAGGTACACACACACACACACACACACACACGCACACAGTACCAACCTGCAGCAACACATCTGGGCCTATCATGATTACTGTGCTTCCATCTGTTTCTCTCCCTCACCTCAGTCAGGACTGCAGCACTGGCTGAGTCAGTCCCCATCTTCCATTGTAGACTGAAAACAAACTCCTCGGCCTGTTGGTCAACTTACTCATGAAGTGATGAGAACATCGACATCGAATGAGACTTGTTTGTTTCATAGAAAGTGAATATGCTGGGTGATGGGAGACTGTATACAGCTAAAAATCACTGTGCAGTGGATGAATAAGTGGTTGTTCACCTGAAGTAGTTCCAAAAATAAACCATGGCTGTCAGCTATATTAAAGCTACAATATACAACTTTTTGCCTTGAGGCAGGACGTGTATTGTTTGTCCCACCTCCTCCTACTCAGTTTGTCAAATTCCTGCCCCAATCATCTTGATGAGCTGTCACTGTACTTTGAAAAGGCTGATTAACCGGTATCTCTAATGTCTCTAACCGGTATCTCTAAAGACACCACAGACATTGAAGAAGCAGATGGTGAATGCAGCCAATCTGCAACAAAAAAACGAAAGTAATATATATAATATTCACCTTTTCTTGTGTTTCTTACTGCTGTCACCACCCAGCTCACCGCTGTCCCAAACATCACCGAGAAGCCAATTTAGGCATGTACCCACAGGATTACAGACTGATCATGTAAAATATCACCTAATTATTTGTTATTTTAATGTGAAAAAGTTGCACATTGTAGCTTTACGTTCATGATATTTTATGTAATGAATCTACAGGCCATAAAATAAAAACACTAAAAAAAATGTATTACTAAAAGCTCAGTCTTCTTACTTTGGATAATGCTAGTTGCCTACAGTCACTCAGCATAGTGAATGGTAAAGAATTAGCATGGAGCAGTGGAGCAGTGGAGCAAATGATCTACTGGGGACACATGGATGATTTTAGTGTCTCTGTTCTCAATTGTCATCATCTAATGGGTAAGTTGACCAACAGGCCAGTGACCCAAAAACTCTACGTATTCCTGTAAGGCTTCTCATCATCCCTATCTGCACCCAAAACCTCTTCCTGAACCTGAACTTTACTTTGCACATAGGTGTCCCTCACCTATAATAAAATCCTTTCATTGGACCTTGTTGTCGTCCCATATGCTTGTTCCTTATTCTTTGCTAGGCTGCTGGTGATTATTGGACTCATGAGTGTGTGTGTGTGTGTGTGTGTGCCTGTAGGCTTGAAGCCATACCGCTGCAGTGTGTGTGACTATGCAGGTCGCAGTAAGAGTAACCTGAAGACTCATATGAACCGACACAGCACAGAGAGAAGTCACCTGTGCGACCTGTGTGGGAAAAAGTTCAAATCTAAAGTTACGCTGAAAAGCCACAGACTCAGCCACACCGCTGAAGGTAGGTATATTGTTAGCACTATTGTTGTCACTGCTTTTTTAATGACATTGTAAATTTTATTATCAGTGTCGTTATTTTATGTTTTATGTTCTGTGTAAAGACAGCTTGAGTAGCAGAAATATGAGGAAGAACACACTAATAATGATGATAATAACGAGGACAATGATGTTGTTTTTGCCCAGGAAAACAGTTTCACTGTTCAGAGTGTGACTATACCTCTGTCTCTAAACCTGCCTTGCTCAGACACATGGAGCAACATGCTGAATTTAAGGTTAGAACACACACACACACACTCACACTCACACTCCATCCTGCTAAGCTGACAGCGCTGAAGTTCATAGATATTACATTACAAACATTAAGTTATATTACATCTGTGGCAGACAGAGAACATGAGTAGAATGAAATCTCACCCAGTAAATCCCCTAAAAACCCTTTTTATCCCATGCTTGACGATACATTCGCTTGCTTTGTTCCGGAGTCAGCCCTTTAAATTCATTCAGTCAAAACGTTTCATTAAATAACAGATTAGTTAAAAATGAAAATCTAACACTTCACCATGTCCAATACAGCTTCCAAGTGTAAAAATCACTTTTGAATAAACAGTAGTTGACAAAAGTCAGACAGACGTAAAAAAAAAAAAATTCTGAGCAGGAAGTAGCATGTTTGAAAGTGAATAGTTATCCAAATGTTAATACAAATTGTAAAAAGGAAATGCAATCCAACAATAGTATTTTGTTTTTCCACTTCCACTTTGAAAAGAGAAAAACATTGCACACATTTGCTGTTATATTTCCACGTTCTCGATGCAAATGGAAAATGGGTCATAAAGCTGTCCCGCATGGTCCCGCCTTGACTGACAGGTTGGGAGACAATGTATAAGCGTTTTCCATTACTATTCCTAATTTAGAAATGTCTTATCATGATGCATGTATGTATTTATTCGTGTGTGTGTGTGTGTGTGTGTGTGTGTGTGTAGCCTTTTCGTTGTGCCCACTGCCACTACTCCTGTAACATTGCCGGTCCCCTGAAGCGGCACTACAGCAAGAAACACCCAGATCAGGAATACCAGAATGCCGGACCTGGACTGCCGAACCCAGATACTCTGGAACAGCAAGGTCTGTGTTTCTCTGCTCTTAAAGTCGTATTTCACTTTGGAAGAACTTCAGGAATCAAGCAGAACAGATTAACTTTCTCCTCTACACTGATTTATTTTTGATATTTTACAATGCATTATCAATAGGAAACATTTTCTGGGAAACAGTGGCTACGTTTACATCAATATTTTAGCTTTAATGTAATTATTAAAATGCTGCTATCAAGACATGGATCATGTTAACAACTTAATCTGTGTGCCTGTGTTCAGGTGGTATGAAGTGTCCTGTATGTGAGTTTGTTTATGGCACCAAGTGGGAGCTGAACCGCCACCTGAAGAACAAACACAACCTGAAACTGGTGGACACAGGACAAAGCACCTGGGAGGTACACACACACACACACACACACACACACACACACACACACACTGCAAACACACAGATGTAGATACACACTAGACACACTGACAAAAAAAGATTTTTAGGGAAATAAATTATGAAAATATATAGATATCTGTGTTTCTTGGCCATATGAATGTAATATGCTACCTCACTGATATAGAATTTAAAACAAGGTTGTAAAATGTCAGGGGGTTAGCTACAGATGTCAAAAAAATATTTTAAACCACTGTGTAACATTAACCAGGACATAGTCTGTCCAGGACATAGTCTGATATGTTTGGAAGGTTTTTAACCTCCTGGATATTGATCATTTTTATTTGGCAAAACCCAGCAATTGCCAGCTAACACAAACTTTATGTGTGTATACGTATATATCCAGGTGGTGGAGACAGTAGAGGAGCAGTATGTGCCTGTGGAGGATGAAGAACAACAGACAGAAGCAGCTGTAGCAGCTCTGCAGGACAGCAACAGCGGTAAAAACACTGACTAACTCAATAACTAACTGACTCTGCAGGTAATGATAGCAGCGCTACAAGACAACAACAACAGCACGGTAAATAGATGGACTGACAAAGTAATGGACAGAGGTGGCTGCAGCAACAGGGCAGGTCAACAGCAATGGTAAAATAATTAACTAGCCTACTGACTGATTGTCTGACAGACTAACTAATGGACTAACTGGCTGACTGGATCAAGCAGCTC
>NW_027281002.1:0-100000 GCF_046629955.1 Centroberyx affinis | reverse complement strand
GACACACTAATCCCAAATCAGTCAGTAAAAGCAAGACTCAACAGAAGTGTCCAGATCGACTAGAGGACCATATTATTGCATGTCCAAATAGTGTAAAATAACAGCCAACTATCATGAAAAAAAACTCCAATTACAATAGCACCTATGGTAAAAGAAGTCCTCCTTCATGGCCCATTCCTAGTTCTATATAGACTTCTGTCAAGACTGATTATTCTTGACTGCTACTGTTATATTATGAAGATCATTCGGGTGAACTGAATCGATGCCCACATCATTTAGGCTACCTCAACCTCATACAGATCTGAGCATGTTATTGAATGTAATCACATTGGCTGTCCATCAAAGCTAGTGAATAATATTAGCTTGTATAACGGTAGAAATTCAGTATAAGACTTTGATCAGATTCAGCTCCAGTTAGACTAGTGTTTCTCAACGGGGGTGGTACCGCCCCCCAGGGGGCGTTCAGAGAACGTCAGGGGGCGCTGGAAGCAATATTTTTGAAAGGGGGGTGTTGAGGTGTTCTTGGGGGGCGTTTGTTTAAGGTGAGTTTACACCAAAGATTCACAACGAGACGAGTTGAAACTTGCAACTACTTGCTAAAGAATGTGGTCTGCAACATTCTCAAATCTGCCAGTTTACACCAATGAGACTAGACGAGACGGTCTATCATTTCCATATTCTTTACTTCACTGTTTCTGTCAGCTTTCTGTAGCGCAGCTTCATGCTGCTTTCATGGGAACGGGACCTCAGAGTATCGTATAAAATTTCACCAACATGGCGTTTACTGTGTCAACTCAGGAAAATGGACGCTCTCTTCCTTGGTATTCCCCCTGGAGGAAATTGTTGTGGTGCCGTGGTTATCGGCGTGGTTACAAATTTACAAGAGGGATATTCCGCTGTCGGACTTCCCGTGAAAGCAACTTAGTGTCTAGCATCCAGACACACACTATAAGACTATTCAATAACACAAACTATACAATCATAATAAACATAAATAAACAATTTGCTAAAACAATATTCTAAAACCAGACACCTGCCACCTGACAAGCTGAGTCACAGCTACGCCATCAGCCGGTGAGTTGAAGTCTTGTGATCAAAATTGCTTGTTCTTGCTCGATAAAACAAGACATAAGATCACCTTCACTAAACAGCAACCTGGCTCTCACCGCCAGAGACGGATGCTGTTTTCCGGGAGGCAGTGCGCTGAAGAGTCGGTAGGAGGACTGGCCGGGTTGCGGCGACTTTTATCCATATAACTTTGGCAACTTTTTCAATATTAGTTTGACGACTATTACTGTCTGATCTTATTACTGTCTGTGTTGAAGTGCTGGAGGTTTTGTATGTATTTTGAAAGCTTATCGTTAGCCAAGATAGGAAGGATTTTGCTGTCATACTGTGAATGACACTTAAGTAAGGAGATGCCCTGCATCGCCTTGCCATGTATTTGGTACCAAATTAAAGGGAAAGTTGTGTTTTCTTTAAATGGAAAAACTTGTGATAGTCAATTTCTTTTTATTTTTGAGATATAGCTGTTTGTTTGGAATGAGCAAGAAAATGCTGATTTAAGTGAGAATTCCCAGTGAACTGCAGCAACATTCTAGGATTCTAGGAAGTATATGAATAAAAGGAAATGTGAAATCCCAAAACATGGGACATTTACCAGGTTTAATTTGCCTGGAATAGCACAAAACAACGTCAGACCAAACTCCATTCAAAAATCTGCTAAATTAATTCTGCCCTATTTAATGCCAAAAAGTTACATGCTGCATAATATGTGACACAGGCTATGTGACATGTGTGACCCATGCAAATCTGTTATTTGGCATTCAGTGACATGCCTTTTAATGATATAACACAGAACAATAATCATACTCATACTAATAATATAATAAGAATATAAATAAATAATAAATATATAGGCCTAATATAAATATAATAAATAATATAAATAATAACAATAATAATATGAATACTACTAATAATAATCATCATAATAATAAACTTGATGATAATCAATAATCATAATAACAATAATAATTAATATTCAGGGAAGACAATTAGCCTACATTTTATTAGATGGGGGGGCAGTAAGGGACCTGGATAATGGATAGGGGGTCGCAGGCCCAAAAAAGGTTGAGAACCACTGAGTTAGACTGTTTCACATTAAAGTAGAAATCAGGTGTGAAAGTTCATTGTTATAGAATTTCTCAGAGCATTTATTGGAGTTACATGAACTTGAAAATTTAGCTGCACTGGGATGATGATTCCCTTTTCCTAAGTATATTGAAAGCTACTGTCAGCTACTGTCATAAGAGGTGGGTTTTTATTCATATTAGTCTATATACCAACCTGACACTGTTTGCAGTCCAATTTCTTTTACTAACCACAAGCTTTGAGCAAATTAGGATTGGTTATGATATAATACTCTCCCTGCTAGATTTTGCAGAGGGTGAAGTGTAACCTCCTAGGCTTTAGAATAATAACTTTGGAACTGTCAAAAAATCCTTTACTGTGTTTCCCCTCTAACATACACACCAGATATTGCTCTTCAGTGCTACCTTTTCAGTAGCATAGTTCTCCTAAGAATGTATTTGTGCTTCCTAGAAACTTTAAAACAGGAGGAGAATGTCCAGGTGTGTTATTGGCTTTTCACCTTATCAAATTTACAGATGGAGCTTGTATATATGTACACATATAGCATTTTTGTTTTCCTTTTCAGTTCACTTGAATGATAAAGGGAATATGCAATTTTAGGGGACATGTTTAAGTAGGATTTTTAAGTATAGAGACAGTTGAGACGAGGACTGGGCAAAAGGGACTGCAACTCATTATTTGTAAGATGGTCCTAATGTTTTATACCCTGAGTCTATATCAGCTGTTTTCATTTTAGTTTTGCAGCTCAGATTGGGAGGAGCTGGGGGCGGGTCATCAGAAGATTGACAGTGAAGAGGAGAGGCCGAATGCTTTGGAGTCGTGTCTTAGTTCTCTGAGTGACCAGGAGGCACAGGACCAACCGGATGACCAGCCAACACTGACAGAGTGAGTGACCGGTGGTATTTCCTGTGATTTGATATACTGTATGTGGTTATGTGCTTGTGTTTTTTTCTGGATGCAGTTGCAAGTATGTGTTGGAGATGTGTGTATGTATGTGTTATGTCTGTTTGAGCTGTGATAAGATTTCATTTTCTGACCATGTTAAACTTTTCATGGTCCAACTTTGGCCCTCAACAAATTGTTTTGGGCCTTCTAATGGGTTCAGAGTGAGACAGTTCCATACTTGGCGAATAAAAGTTTCTGATTCTGATATTTAATCTGACAGCATTTTACATAAATGTAATTACATCAGTGGAGTGATTTTGAGATTATTTGCTTATTTATAGCTATAAGCAGAAGCGTCTTGGTGATACACAAGAGGACATCAATTTGTCACACAGAATCAATGTCCACATATGACATTTGGGCCCTTCGGCCTCCAGGTCCCTCTGATCTGATCTGCTGCATGTCGTTATCTAACAGGCTGTTGGAGGAGGCAGCAGAAGGTCTACACCTGCTGTCAGACAAACTACCAGCTCCAGGTACAGTCGACCCCTCCAGCTCTCAACTCATTTCTTGAAACACTTTGAAGCATAATGGGTGTCAGCATATTGTGTTGAATCGTCAGAAGCAAAACATTGAATTGTGTTTATGGCTTTCGTCAAACTTAACATCCTTAGCTCAAATTATTGCTAACTGTTTAAGTTTATACTGTATGAGTGTGCAGCAAGGAGTTATATTATATTTTTCTGACAAAACGATGAGAGGTTTGTCTCAGCGAAAACCTGCAGAAGACGAGGAATTAAAACCACCTACCTGTAGCCAAACTTTAGCTCTTCAGCTGTGTGATAAGGATCCCGTCCAATTTCAAGCAATTAGGTTTTGAAAATCTGCCTGCTGTAGCCCTGTAGAAAAGGTGGTCTACTGCACTTCAAAAAATATGTTCTCTCCACTGGGCAGATTGGATACTTTCACTGAGGCTCGGCTTTTTAGTGAGGCTGCCTCCTGAAATGAGGTTTCACTTTGGAGAACATTTTTTAGCACACACCTCCACAGGAGTTCAGGAGCAGTCAACCTCCAACATTAGCTGTGCTGGGGAACTGGAGCCACTACTGGCATTCAACATTTTAGATTTAATAACTGCAAACAGGCAATATTACTTCTTGAAAAGTTGCTTCTGGGACACAGGAGGAAGTTTCCTAGGGGAATCTACTTTTTATTGTTGGATTGGAATTCTATTATTGGAAATGGGTTACAATTATGTTGTTAAGACTAAGATTTCAAAGTGGTATGGACTACAGATCCCCAGAGTGACCAGTTTGGTTCATTGACCCCTCATGAACACCTATAGAGTTATGTATGCTACGGTTTGTTCTATTTTTGTCCCCAGGTAAAGCCCTGTTGGATGTGCTGGTGTTGGCCAATGCTGAGCAGTCCCCTGCTCTAAAGGACCTGCTGCCTCTGCTGGGAGCCCTCAAACACATGGCCTGCTGGCACGCTGCTAAGGTCACTGTAGTCACACAGCATGCCAACGGGTGAGGAGTCAAAAAATGCTTATTCATCCTGTCATTGGAGTTGCACAACATGCTAATGATAAATAAACTTCATAAAACATGCAGGCTCACTCACACACGCACACGTGCCCTTCAAAATCACTTTATTCACAGCATACATATATGCCCATATATACACACCTTTTAGTTCACTGTGGTCACACTTGAATGGATAATAATAATTTGTTAAAACCACCACAAGAAGTGCACATTGGGAAGTTTGTTCAGATTTCAGAAGGACCGTTGTGAGTGGAATGATTGTTTTGTTTTTGTTCACATTCTCCATAAAATCTGCACTACAGGATTTCTTGTATCCACTTAATTAAATTCTTAACATCACCATCTGTTGGGAAATGAGAGGGTCTTTAGATGTGGAATGAGACGAGACAGTTAAACTGTAATTTTAATAGAAGTTATTGGGCTGGGAAAAATGGGAGGAGAACATTTCATTACTCAGTCACTTCTCTCTGTGCAACAGGGAGTTGTTTTCTGTAAACTGGTCAATCTGTCCTCAGAAGTAACTCAGCGGAAGGCATGAGGTTCGGTGCATCTAGGCATTTATTTCAAAATCTGGGTTTGACAGAACCTTTAAAAAGGGCATTAGGGCAGCCTAATTGGGGGCAAAGTGTCCAATGCATTTTTATGTAAATGGAAATGAACAAACAAACAAACAAAGTTGGCTCAGAATGCAGAAAAGACAGCAGCATCAATATCTGGAATGTTCCCAGCCTCAACTTTTAGATCATCTTTTTTACCACCAGGGGGAACTGAAGAGCCATAATTAAAGTAAATATTATGAGCAACTGTTGAATTACAGTAACGATTAAAAACACACAAGCGAATAAACATAAATTTTCTTTTTGTTTATAAGCTCTGTGTTATTGAACTTTTAATTTTAATGACATACCAACACAGCAGGATTTCTACAGAAGCCCTCTCTCAGGTTTATGGCATGAGGGATAGCTGCATTAAATCCGGTGAATTTGTTATTGCAGTTATTCCTACCTGTCTGTCAAAATGGGGACTTGACTTGAATTAGGGCTCAAGGGATAGAAGTTCCCTCAGATCCCCTGTGTGGGTCATTGAGTGATCCTCTGGGCCTTTTTGTGTCCAGGTGGCAGAAAGCAGCGTCCTACCTGGGTGCCAGTCTGGTGGAGCCGACTGACCTAGACAGCTGTATCGACCACAGGGAACTGTGGAGGGGAGGCCTGGTCATCAGAGAGAAGAAGGTAAGGATATTAGATGGTGTGGAAGAGTGTAGGGTAGAGAGAAAGCAGAGGATTGGTGTGTTTTTCAGGGAACAAGTAGGCCATAGTCTTACAGCTTATTTTGTCCATTTCTGCTTTAATAGTACTGAGTGTAGAGAGACGGGGATGAAGGTAGAGAAAGATCATGATTCGGATTCAAAGCAACATGCACACGGCACACACCTGAGCCTGCGAGAACAGCCTGACAGTGACATTAGTTTCTGCTGAAAAACAATGTAATCGTCACAGACATGGCAGAGTGGGTGTGTGTGACACAGAACTCTGGAGGAGAAAGGGGCCGGGTAATTAGAGAGAGGAAAATAAAGATATTAGATAGAGCTGTGTGTGTGTGTGTGTGTATGTATATATGCGTGCGCACCAGAGCCCTATGGAGAGGCTGTTTGTCAGTTACTAGAAGGTTAGACATAGAAAGATATTGGTGACAGCTGCTGAGGAGAGCATCATTTGCTTAAAGAGAAGAATGTAAAGATGGAAGCATGCTTGTATGAGTCTATCTGTGCACACAAATACGGTATTTGTGTGTGTGTGTGTGTGTGTGTGTGTGTTGCAGAACTTTTGAGGTAGGGCTGCTGATCATATAAAAGAAGCTAGGATGGAAAGAGGTGTGTGTGAGATGTCATTTATATAAAGGAGGACTGCAAGCCAAATAAAAATAAAGTCAGAATTTGAGAAATAAGCTGAACTATGAACCACTCCATCCTGCTCTGTTCACTTGTATTGGAGCACCACCTCTTGTGTGTGTGTGTGTGTGTGTGTGTGTGTGTGTGTGTGTGTGTGTGTGTGTGTGTGTGTGTGTGTGTGTGTGTGTGTGTGTGTGTGTGTGTGTGTGTGTGTGTGTGTGTGTGTGTGTGTGTGTGTGTGTGTGTGTGTGTGTGTGTGTGTGTGTGTGTGTGTGTGTGTGTGTGTGTGTGTTCTGGACAAGGAGAGGGCATGAGAAGAAGCTGTGTCCTTATGAACTTACTGCCAGCTCGGCCCTTCGTACAGTGAACACTGTTCTCTGTAGAATGGAGCACACAGCTAGAAAGAAGGCATAGAAAATACAGCATTTCCTTCTCCTTCTGGTTCAGGGACCTGATTCATGTTCTCAGTATTAGGTCCTGCACCATTTAAAGCTAAAATGGCTTTGATTTGAATTTATATAATGCTGTGTGCACAAGGCCAGAGGGTGAATTTTCAAGTATTTTATTTTATTTTTTTTTAATAGAGGAAATTTTCTGACACGGTGGGGGAGAGGTCATTCATTCACCGCTGCTGAATGAATCTAGAGGAATCACCAGAGGTCAGTGCGGGGTTATGGGAAATTGCTCTGCGTTGCCCTGACAGACCCGACCCGGCCGTGCCCCGACTGGCCCCGCTCCGACTCGACCTCGCTCCGACTCGACCTCGCTCTCCGAGGCGTCGGCTGCATTTGATTGGTGTTCGGGGCTAAGGCAAAATGACATCGCCTGCAGGCAATTTCTGTCTTTATTTAAAGGACAATACCAGTCAGTGTTGTTGACATGCAGGTCCAGTGCTGTTCTTTCCTTTATAAGAGCTAAAGGGACACTCCACTGTACAACAACATTTAGTAAATTTAGAAGAGAATGAGGATTTTAATGACTGTTCTCACCCTCATTGTCTTCATTACAGGGATGGAGGATGTCCTTAGGATATACACTACCAGTCAAAAGTTTGGACATGCATTTTTCTTTGCATAGGCATCAACTTCACTATTTATATTTGTCTAAAAAACAAATTTCAAGCATTTAAGCATAAGCCTTTAGATAAAAATGGCTTTAAGATATTGAAAAACATAGTACATTCAATTAATTGTGTCCAAACTTTTGACTGGTAGTGTAATCCACGCCATCCAGATTATTTTTGAAACCACCATGTAAAAAGGGTGTTGACTAAAGTGACTAGGCTGAGGTGAGATGAGAGCATTTGTTGTTGCTATTGCGACACTACTCTGGAGATTGCTTCACGCCTACTTGTACTTTTTTCTCATTAAGGGAAAACTCTGGCAGGTGCGGTGGTTTTTTGTCTCTGGATAGAATTGGCCAATTTGCTCCGTTCTTCCACTGTTGTTCCTCCACTGTTCTCTGGGGAGCATCAGCAATCTGTTTTGTGGTGGAGTGTTCCTTTATGTCTCATACTGTTGCTTGGTGTCGTCTTTTTCTGTCGCTGAGGTATTTGGTTGCCATTTTGTGATGATTCTTCACTTTCATCACCAGTCGGTAGAAGAAGAGAAAATATACCTGAAGCGTCTTGAAACACCTCAGAAGTTGCATCTTTGTGCTAAATATGCCATCTGTACAAGAGTCAAATGAGGGCAAGTGGACATGGGAACCCAGACTTCAGAATCACCCACACATCATGTAGAAAGAGCATTCCCATTCAAATCTACATTCCTGAAAGGTCATTTGGTTGATGCACTTGAGATTGCTGCCAGGACTTTTGATAGTGCTGTCATGGAAATAACTCTGTGCACGAGGCTCCAAAAGCTGATGCGTTGCCATGGCAAAGACAACATGTAGCCAAAATTTAATGTTGCGTTTAAGTTGGGTTGAACATTTTAGATGTACCTAAGGAAATTACCGTGACACACGTGGCCTTACTATCCAATGTAATTTTACCCTATCCTGTTCTTCCTTGACTTTGACTCCTTGACCCAATTCGACCCAATTCGACCCAACAAAACTCTTTTGATGACTCTGAAATGAAATGTTTTGTGACGACTCATGAGACTTTCTTGAACATCTTATTTTTTTGTGCAAATCTTTTTGGTGCATTATCAGTGGAGCAAATGTCAACACCAGCACATCTGTGAATGACCAATATTGGGCAATGATATTGGTGTATCAATATATTGATTGGGCCCTAATGTATACAGCGTGTAACAATGCATTACCTGTGTCTGACTGGAACTTAGGAAAATGCTCTCATCTGTATGATAAAGATCTAATGAAGGCTCTTTCAGGGAAAAGGGGTAAGGGAAGAGAGTGTGTGAATCCATAGGTAGCAGATCTGGGCCTGGTCGTTTAAATTGCAATAATCAGACTTTTTCCCCATGTATTAAAATCTCTACACTCTTCCCTTGGTGTTTTTTCCCACCATTTAAAGGAAATTGTTGCCCCCAAAAAGGCATTCACTGTCTCAGTTGAATTTATTATGTACTTTCTCCAAAAGCAAGGGAAACTCCAATTACAGATGGGAATGACAGATGTTTGGAAATGCCTATGAATAGAGCAGCCCATATACTGTAGGCTTTCAGCAGTTGCTTTAGCCACATTGTTGCTCGTGACAATATGCAATATATACAGTCAGAATATGATTATACACTCTTAAAGGATAGCACAGGCATTTTTTTACAGTTTTTGTGTCTCGTAATGACTTTTTATCTACATTTTCTGGTAACATTAGGTCAACCCGTTATTCTTTGCAGAAAATTTTAATTGAAGTTATTTATAAGCAATCCATCATTGTACTACTGCTCGTGCGTTGAATGTATTTGTGTGTGTATCCTGCCTTGAAATTTGTTCAAAGAAAATGCTTCAAAAATGCCACAAAACTATAAAATTGCACTTTCAAACCGTATTGCAATCAATGTAAGCTCTGTCACTTCTAGCACATCTGCATGTAGTTGGGAACAACAGACATCTGTTGTTAATATTCAGTATAAAGTGTTAATAGCAAACATGCTGTGTCAATAGGTGGGTGGGTAGGGGGGGACAAAAAAACATAACATAACAAAACACAAGAGGGCCAATCTGAATAGTGGAATTTATCTCCCAGTTGACTAGCTTCACAATCGCATGCTTGAAAAAAAAAAAGTTTTCTGCTGTCATTTCTGCTCTTGTCGTGCTTTGAGGATGCTGACGCAAGCATGCAACTTCTCCTTCACTAAAGTGACCTTTTCTGAGTTGCTGCCTTCAGAAGTGAGTGGGCTCAGGCAGTCAGTCAGTAAAAGCTTCACAGTGGGAGAGCGGTGGAACAAAGGAGAATTCCCAAAGGAATAGGAGCCTGTCTTAGAACAACCACCACCCCTCTACAGCCGTGTGATACATAGCATAACAACTAATGTGTGTGTGTGTATGTGTGTACGTATGTGTGTGAACGTGTACTACTTAGCTGTGACTTGATAGCTGTGTGATATATAGCATTTATCATGTGGCAATTTGTCTGAGACCTACTACTGTTTTCTAGAGCTCTGTGATATGTAGTATAACAACAAATTTCCAAGAAGTACTGACTCACAAGAGATTGCGTATGTGTGTGTTGGTATGCAATAAAATTGTCTGAGGTAAAATGCTTTACAGCTGCGTGATATAGCATAAGAACTACTTCTCTCTCCTTTGTGTGTGTGTCAGTGTGTGTCGGAGCTGCGTTTCGAGGGCTTCTCCCTGCGTTCCCCAGAGCGTCAGATATCAGGGTCCAGTCTCCTGCGAACTCCCTACACCACCACAGACCACAAACTACACTCTGAGGTGAGTTCATCCTTCACTACTTTTTACATCTTTACCTTCCAACCTTAACTTTCCCCACCCTTGAATTTAACCCTCTTCCCGATCTCCTAAAGCCAGTCGCCTCACTTAACTTCAGCCTAACTTAAAGGAATAGTTCACCCCAAAATCAGAATTGAGTCATTATCTTCTCGCTCCCATGTCAGTCAAAACTCCATTGAAGTTGTCCCATCTCAGTCTTAATGCATAAAATCTCCATCAAAAAGCATCCAAAAAAGCTTGTGCAGCTTAATCCAAGTGTTTTGTAGCCTAACGATTGCGGGGTGGGTCCAAAAGTCCAATATCTACCTCATTATCTCCTATATATTTCCTCACTGACAAAGCTTTGTTCTCGAATGCGCCATCCTACAGTAGCGAGCAGCGTCTTCTACCAGAGCGCTTTTGGGTGCGCGCCATCAGAGCATTGTCAGTGAGGAAAAGCTGTTTGGAGAAATTCCATGGACTTTTTATGCTTTTTTGTTGGAGCTGTTAAAAGATGGCCCCGTTAACTTCAGTAGTTTGGGAGAAAGCTGAGATGGAGCTACGGGGGCTAACTCGCTGTGTGTTTGCTGCTACAAACTTCAGTGGAGTTTCGACTGACATGGGGGAGAGTAGATAATGACTGCATTTTCATTTGGGAGTGAAGTGTCCTTTTAACCTCAGTACAACCCACTTCTTACCTCCTAGCTAGACAGCTGGGTGAGCTGCGTACGCTCCGGTTTCATAATGATTTCTGGTGTCTAGAGGGAAATGAGGTCAAAAGGGTCACTTCCTGGTTGCCATTTAATCACACCGAGGAACCTGTCACAGCTGAATCATCAGTCCAATGAATCAGACTTATTGTATCTGCCAAATGAGTCTGCACTTCTTGTACTTCTAATGGCCTCCTAGCCTGAACGCAGCGTTAGAATACCGATTATTATCTCATCAAGGAAGGCCAGCACCCAAGGGTTGCTGCCAAAAGAGTTGATGTAGTTTTTAGGGTAAACCCATCTAGATTTGGACTCTGAATTTTCCCCAAATTCCATGTTATATTTTCCCATTATCAGATTTTTATTTTATTTTTTATGCCTCCGCACTGGCGACATCCGTGGCTGGAGGCATTATGTTTTCGGGTTGTCCGTCCGTACGTCCGTCCGTCCGTCTGTCCGTCCGTCTGTCCGTCCCATTCTCGTGAACGTGATATCTCAGGAACGCCTTGAGGGAATTTCTTCAAATTTGGTACAAACATCCACTTGGACTCAAGGATAAACTGATTAGATTTTGGTGGTCAAAGGTCAAGGTCATTGTGACCTTACGTCCGTCCCATTCTCATGAACGCGATATCTCAGGAACGCCTGGAGGGAATTTCATTACATCTGGCACAAATGTCCACTTGGACTCAAGGATGAACTGATTAGTGGTCAAAGGTCAAGGTCACTGTGACCTCACAAAAGACGTTTTTGGCCATAACTCAAGAATTTATACGCTAATTATGACAAAATTTCACATAAATGTCTAATTCGGATAAAATTATGAAGTGATGCCATTTTATATCCAAAAGTTCAAAGGTCAACTTCACTGTGACATCATAATGTTTTGCTGCCACTGTAGCCGAGTCATTCTACAAAAACGGTGGAAGTGCTGTCACTTACTTTTGCAGACACCAAAATCCTTTAAGTTGACCTAATAATCACATTAATTATATATGTTCAATAAATAAAGACTGTCCTTGCAATGATAAAACAAAGTTTATTGGTGGAGGCATACAACCATGAGGCGGTTATTATTTTTTTTATATATATATATATATATATTTTTTTTTTTACACATATTTTAAGCCTTTCTTTACTCATTGTCTGTCAGCAGTTTTGTTGACTTTGTCAGTATGTCTATGCTTACAATAACACTTTGATCTATCGATACTTTTAATTTTAACAAGTGCCATCAGTCATTGTGAGCTCTGATATTGTGTGGCTGATGCTTAAATGATGATGCTGATGCTTAGCAATCAGTACTTAAAATGACTTGACATTTTTTTGGTTAATCCAAACATTTTTACCTTTTCAAACTGATGTAAATCTCAGAAACTATAGCCATTGTAATAATAAGAATAAATTGTAAGTTAGATGACAATGGGGAATATGGAGTTTTGAAGAAAATAAAGCTAGCAATAATATTAATACTAATTCTAAAAAATGGGTGATTGTTGGCCTTATGGTGATCTCTAATTGGAGTTCATAATCTACCCACCTATCTTTTTGCCACTACCTCACTGTCTGCCACCGACTCAGAGATCAATGACATCATTAGAGCTTTTTACCTTATAAGGGCAGCAGTAATAAAACCCATGTCTCACTGTTATGGGATATAACAGTTCTACTTTGAGGATGTGTGTGTGTGTCTGTATGGAGAGGATAGACTGTGTGCGAGCTTGTGCCTGTGCACGTGCGTGTGTGTATGTGTGTGTGTGTGTTTGTGTAGAGGATATACTATGGGTGTGGGTGGGTGGTTGTGTGTATGTGTGTGTGCAGAGGGTAAACACTGTGTATTTGTATAGAGAATGTACTCTGTGTGAGATGAGGTCTTTTACAACAGAGGGTGTAGTATAGAGCTGTAATGGGTTTTATGATGTAGATTAATAACCATAACAATAAAAACCACACAGGAGCTGCACTTAAGAAATTATTGTCTGATATGGGGTCTATAGCACACACACACACACACACACAAGACGATAATGAAAACCACACAAGAGTAGCACTGTGACGTATTGGCTGAAAGGATGTCTCTACTGGACATTAAACACACAAGTTGGCATCTTTTTACACACACACATACACACAAATATACATTGGCTTTTCACACACACACGCACACACACACCGACTAGTGATGAAAGAGTGGTTGTGCTGACTAATGCTCGTAGCTATATTATGTGTGTAGTGTTTATCTTAACCATTGTCTGCTCTGTGGGTTTATGACAAATAGTCTGCGTTGTGTGCTTGTGTGTGTTCATAAGTCAGTTAACACAACAAAGTTTGATAGTTATGGTGTATGTGTGTGTTTGTGTGCGCTAGTCAGTTATGTGTCTGTGGAGAGTGGAGAGGGTGTGTGTGTGTGTTTGTGTGTCTGATCTCATCAGATCCCTGTACAGAGAAGCAGATGGCGGTGATTGTTTTGGCACACAAAAAAAACAACAACAGACAACAAAACTATCACATCTCCACACTGCTGGGATAACTGACTTTATAATGACTCGCACACATACACAATGTACACTCTGCTCACGCACATATTCAAAAAACTACCATACCTCCTCGCTGCCGGAGTAACTGACTTGATAATTAGTAACACACACACACACACACACACACACACACACACACACACACACACACACACACGCACACACACGCACACACACACACGCACACAGCCTCAGTGGGCAGTGGGCGCTGTGCTGTGCAAGTACCAGACCTGAGGTGTTTGTTTGATGTGAGATTTATTAAATCTATCACACATTTGGAATAACCTCCAGACACATCACTTGCAATATGTCATATCAAGCACCCCATGTACTTTTTCAAATATTAATTATGCTTTCACACACTATTTTTCCAGGTCTGCCTGGTATAATTCAGTAAAGCCCAGTAAAAAGGCAGTATAAAGGAGGTATTATAGGGTATTGCTTTGGCATTGCAGTCAATGTGTTTGCATCACCAATTTCACAAAAAATAGAAAAGAGATACCAAATCTCCATTTCTTAGATCAGTGGATATATCTTAAAACACATGTTGAAAGCCTACATGCAACTCACAATTATAAAGGCTGACACAAAAAGTCAAAGACTTATTTCCATTGTGGTCTTAAAAACATTAAAAACAACACTCACTAGATTACAGTGACTCAAAATAGGCATTGTTAATAACCTGTCTTTCAGTATTTTTCCTCATCCTACCTAAACAAGAAAAAAGCAAGCACAATATAAAATTACGACAGCACAATACTGTGAGAATAACAAATTTCTGTATTGGCATTCAGTCAAACAACTACTTTCTGACCTTTGACTTAAAGAGGATGGTGTTATGGGTCCGCTTATTGTCAAGAGGTCTAGTGGGTTGCAGCCTGGAGCTTCTCCATAGGCTAAGAATGATAAATGGATGTTATGGACTTAATGCAGGTTTCCTAAGGGGTCATGAAATTTCTGGAATGTCACTGAATTTTAAGACCTCCATCCCCGATAAGGAGTGAGATTTATTCTGTAGTGATGCTAACAGTTCAAAGGCAGAAAATGTACAATCCACCTACGAAAATCATCATGGGTACTGCCTTAGTCACCTTTTCTGCCTTTTCTAAATTGTTCTCTACAAAGTTATACTTCTATGTGAAACTTCGGAAGAGTTTTGAATAAACCACCATACCTTTGCAAGGGAAAGTTGATGAACATTACCTAATATTCAATTTTTCACAGACTAAATGGGAGACAGACATTGTGGTATCAAGTGTGTTTTTTAGCTTTAACTGGAATCATCCAAATAGATAAAGTTAATTCTATGTATAGCAGAGCTGTCCGTTTCAAAGCAGACAATGTCCACTTATGTGTAGGGGATATTCCCCTGGATCCTGTCACATTTTTCAATATTGGGAAAATCTCTTTTGTTTTGTTTCCGGGAGACAATAGTTAATGTTCTCATGGAGATCAAACCTCCCTACAACTTGGACTGAACATATTTGAATGGTGAAATGAAATGTTTTCCCCTTTTCCCCCTTAAGTGTGTTATTTAGAGGCACTTTAACAGTATTTGTTGAGGGAGGGGAGAAAGCTGTACATTTCATATTCTTTCGGGATTCAAACTGCCTGTCTTCTGGCCACAAACTCCCTTCTCAAACCCCCCAGTCTACCACCACTCCTACGCACTAAAACCCACAACAAAAATCTATTCATGCCAAGCACTGCAGAAAATCATTAGTGCTGGAAACATCCTCAGTGTCCTATTAGCAACTTTGGAACAACCACTTCTTGAAGCCTCATCTGAAAATAACTCAATAGAAAATATGTTTTATTGTTACCTCTGCCTTTCTCAAACAAACATGGAATATGTGATTTTAACAATTTGATGGTTGGCATAATAGTGTAACATGTCTCTGATGTTGGTGTGTCTCCAAAATGGGTCTAGAAATATGTGACTACTGTGCTGAGTTTGGTTGTGTATATGGCAGCACTGCTAATGCTGGGAGTGTTGGCTAGTGACGGCTTGTGTACACTCTGTGTCTTCTCAGCAGCCTGTGATATGTGGATGACCACCACACCCCATAACATGACACTAGACTGCTAATGAACAGCAGCACTTAATGAAGCACACTGCTCAGATGCACCCAGGGGATTACAGATTACAGATTGGAACTAGATTACTGCAATCTGATTACAAGAAATTTATGATCATAATCGGTAATGGCTACTGAACAAAAAGCCCTCCTCAGTAATCACCCACTGAGCAAAAGACGTGATTTCAACGTCTCTTCTATGCTTTAGCTCTCATATAGCCCAGGATCATTACGGCTATGTATAGACCTATTTTAGACCAAGCAGTAAATACATTATTACAATGAATAAACATCTGTAAATACCAAAAATATGCACCAGAGAAGTCCTGTAGACTAGCCTACAAGATAATTATCTGAGCACAAGAAGTAATTTCAACATTGCGTCTATGCGTAGCTCTCATATAGCCCAGGATAATTTTGTCTATGTATAGACATCTAATAAACTTTCACTTTTCAACCCCATTTGAACTTAATTTAGCCTAGACGGCTATGGGCCATTTAGACGTGTTTTAAACGTCTAATCAACGTAAAATTGCTCAGTGGGCAGATTGACGTCACGTTTCAAAATATAGGTAATTACATGTTGGATGGATACATGCCGTCTTTGAGATTGTGGTCATAAATGCCATTTTGAACCATTTCAAAGGATTGTGGTTGTAAATGATGAGGATAACATTTAAATTAGACTGTAAATTGGAACAAACTTTCTATTTCACTTAATATAGACTTTGGAAGGACGGTAATCCAAAAGTAACCAAAAGTAACCGGATTACAATACTGATTACAATATGAAGCAGGTAACCAGTAGTCTGTTTATAACCCTGTCCACCCAGGGAGTTGGATTAATGTCACACTGGTCTTCACAATGTGTCTGGCTGTTTTATGGCCAATGGGTACAAAATATACTCAGGTCAGAGGATTAGTTGGTCTCTTCAGGCAATTAGAACTAAGGGTTTTTAAACTTTTTCATCTTGGGAGCCAAACCAGGAATTTGACCCAGGCTGATTAAAACCCTCATCTACTCTTAATGTACAGGGATTTAGCAGCAATAGGCCAGCACCCCATTTTTGCTCCAGATCCATAAATTAGGAGGTCAGGGTTTCAGGCTTTGCTTGGCATTCTTTTAATTTTCTCTATATGCAAATGGACTGTAATTATGCCAAATGACAGTTTATATATTATTGATCCCCTCCATAACATAATGAGCTTATTAGATAAATAGAGCAATTGAAGACTGTTGGAATGTGCCCTGTTTTTTAATTTATTTACTTTTTTATTTAATTGTGAGCTAGAACCCAAACTGTGTTGTGGACCCCTAAGACTAGAAAAGCAATATGTTTCAATGAGCATGGGTCCTCTTCTCCCACCCCTCCCCCCACACACACCGGGACAGTTCTGGATGTAGAGAAATGGGATTTTGCTTACCTCGCCATTGGATCTTCAAATCCAGATTTGGAACCAATTTACAGAGCAGCACCTCTGGAGCTGGTTGGGATCCAGTGTCTTGCTCAAAGACGGCAGGGTTAATGCTTGCCAACACAGGGGTTTGAACCTGGTTCCTCCAGTTGAAGGACAGTCTTATCTAGGGCTGCAACTAATGATTATTTTCATTGTCGATTAATCTGTCGATTATTTTCTCGATTGATCGATTAGTTGTTTGGTCTATAAAATGTCAGAAAATGGCAAAAAATGTGGATCAGTGTTTCCCAAAGCCCAAGATGACGTCCTCAAATGTCTTGTTTTGTCCACAACCCAAAGATATTCAGTTTACTGTCATAGAGGAGTAAAGAAACCAGAAAATATTCACATTTAAGAAGCTGGAATCAGAGAATTTTGACTTATTTTTCTTAAAAAATTACTCAAACCGATTAATCGATTATCAAAATAGTTGCTGATTAATTTAATAGTTGACAACTAATCGATTAATCGATTAATCGTTGCAGCTCTAGTCTTATCAGCTCAACACCATCGTGCCACTCTAAAGTCAAGCCGCCTGAACAGCTACTGTGTTCTGTTGCCTGTGAAATACTGTTCTATGGACTCACTGTTGCTTCTCTCTCTCTCTCTCTCTCTCTCTCTCTCTCTCTCTCTCTCTCTCTCTCTCTCTCTCTGTATCGCCAGGTCTTCCATTACTACAGACCAACTTTAGACTTGGTTCAGTTGGTTACTCTGTCAGACCTGCCCAGCTTCCTGCTGTCCAGCACCCAGTTTGAACTGTATCCTTATTCTTAAATTTGTGTGTGTGTACACACACACTTGGAAAGGGAAAGGGAAGTGAAGTCATATTTGCCTCCATCCGCATTGAAATGGACCCGGCAATTGCCCTGTGGGCTGTTGTTATGGGGTGCTGTTGTTGTGGCATCCTTCAGTTCTCCTGTCTCAAAAGGAGGTTGGTAACTCCTTTTAATATCGTATTGTTCCTTCACTTGTAACTATAGAGGTCTGTCTGGGAAGTCATTGAAAGCTACGCTACTGTTGGACCAGCTCAGATCACTGCAAGGAAAGGTAACAGCACCAATGCTAGGTTCAGGGATTTTTTTTCCAAGTTCAAATATTGAAAAACATTTGGCTCATAAGGTTATAATTTCCAACTAAGTAAGAGACTGGCAATTTAGTAAATGATTTGCATTTGTATTTGCCTTTTTGAGTAAATTAATTGATTCTCAGTCAGATGTACACATGGAACTTGACTGGAAGTTTCAAGTAGTAGATTTGATAAAGATCAATAGTTAGTATGATTGCTTGATGGATTTTGTGTGTGTGTGTGTGTGTGTGTATCCTGCAGGTAGGAGCGTTGTTCTGCCTGTCCTGTATAATCACCCCCATAGCCCAGCCTCCAGCCAGCCAACTCGGCTCGCAGCGCTGGAGAGAGTCTCTGGCCAGGAGACCCAAGTCACTGCCTGGTAAGACACTTATTCTGGTCCTCAGCCTTAACTTAGGCCCGTGTTAAATGGGTGACCATTTGGCAACAATGGAGCCATCATATTGATCCAATCCAGAAATTAATAAAGATACAGTGCCTCTGTTGACAAATTTACAGGTTAGCAGATATTTGCAGTAAGGAGCATAACTATCGTTGGCAAATTGTTATATGATTGTTGGTTATAGTTCTTGAGGAAATGGCCAGCTTAACTTTTTTTCCAACTCTTCACAAGTTAAACCTGTCCGAATGAATTACACATGAGGTAGGATTCAAGGTTTGAATCGTCTATGAATCATTAATGAGGTTTCAGGGCAAAAATACCATTGAAAGTATCATAAAATGATGCTGATAATAGGATTATGGGTATAAAAAATTGGATAGAAAATGGAAAGTCTTGTTTTCCTCCTTCAAAACAAGGCTTTTGTGATTTGCTCCATAAAAGCTGAAAAATGCCCGGCCTGAATCAATTTATATGGTTAAAAAAGTGCATTTCCTAGCCGCTGTGGATTAACTCTTTACTTCCCACTGTCCCTCCTGGCTCTGTCCTACAGTGCCTGAGGTGGAGGTGAAAGGTGAGAGCGCCCACTTCTTCCTGTTGGTCCAGGGCTCAGAGGACACTGAGAGAGGAGCCTGCAGGGTCAGGATGTTACACTCAGCCAATCAGATCAATGGAGCAGCTGCCATGGCAACAGTCACTGGGTTGTTGAGAGAGAAGTCTCTGTCATCATCAGGTACATTGTGTTGTTTCTGTGTTTGCTATGTTAGCTGCAATGAATTACAATGTCAGTGTGTATGAGTTGGTGTCACTTTGATTTGCTACACTGTAAACCCTTGAATCTCAGCATCTTTGGCCTGTGTGTGTGTGTCTGTGTGTGTGTGAGAGAGAGAAAGAGATATATGATGACCTCCAAGCAAATACCTTTATCTAAGTCCCCTTCTCCCGACGTTGTACTTTTTTATCAAGTTTCCAGAACACACCATTATTTTATCGACATTTGGAGGTTTAGGAATTTCCAGCGGTCATTCTTTGTCTGCCAAATCCTGAATTGTTAAAAAAAAAAACGTCCTCCAAGCGTCCTGTTCTCAGCTCCTCAGCTAGATTGGAATGGAAGCCCTCCCAGCTTCATTGACAGAAGTGTTCTGTCTAGCTGGTGTCCTTGTACATCAAGCTAGCTATGTTACCAAAGCTGATAGGCTCCCATGCTACCGGCCATCCTGACTCCAAACACTTCTTTTTTTAGGGCTCTCTCTGTCTCTCTCTCTCTGTCTCTCTCTCTCTCTCTCTCTCTCTCACTCTCACTCTCTCTCTCTCGCTCTCACTCTCTGTCTCTCTCTGTCTGCCCCCCTCTCTTTCCCGCTCTCCTCTGTTCTCTTACAGTACTGTAGAAGTTTTGTATTCCATTTTCATTGCCAATCAGAACAATATGTTCTGTTTAGGAATGCCTCCTTGTTACCAAAATAGGAACCGTCTTCGATGTACAGGAGACAGGAGTGAGAGGGAGGTGGATGCTGGAGGGACTGAGGGACGGGAGCTGAAGAGAAGGAATGGAGTGAATGTATGGGTCGATGGGGGAGGACTGGATGGATGGTTGGATAAAAAGGAGGAGGAGGGCAGGGAACAAATGTACCTCTAGATATGAGTGAATAGATGGATGGATGTGTGGATCATGCCACACAATCCACTGTTGTTTATGTTTTTCCCTAAACTAAAAGCTTCTCTGACAAAGTCCTTGTATGTTCTTGGGCTTTCTACGACATTCAAGAAACCAACTGTGGTGTTTCCTCCAGAGAGTTCCTGCTCGTTAGCATTTTACGCAACCTTCAGGAGACATTTTAAAATACTTTTAAAAGCAGAGCAAGACTATAAAAGGTGCCCCAACTGCTGTAATGACACTGCAGAGCTTTCACTAATAATAAAAGTCACACACCTGAGGGTGTTTTGCACCAGCTAAACAAAAGCATGAAATATTCAATATGTTTTTGTATCTTGTACTTGCATAAGATTTCTGGGCGAGTTTCAAGTGTCTTTTCCCCATGTAGTGGTTATGAATAGAATTCATTAGCCTTATGTTTCCTGCCAAAAGCGCCAGTATTGCAGCAGTGAGCTCAAGTTAATCTTTTTTGTTGTTGACTCATCTACAGTGTGATATGAATTTTAGATCAGAATATTAATTTAAGGAAAATTTTAGGCAATAGAAAATTAGCTTTTGTCAGCCATGTTGAAGCAATGACAATGGCAAAAATAGCGACTTAAGCTCATTGTCCCAATACTTTCACTATGGATTGTATGGGGCGTCAGGGAGTGGTGGCTACTAAGATCTAAGGTCAAACTTCTACTCTAAAGAATACGCAAATAAGGTGGTGTAAAAGAGAATAGAATATTATCCTATCATACTCTGGATGTCTAGGAGAAAATGATCTAATCATACTCTGGATGTCTGTTTAACCCATTCCCTTCCTCTACCCATCCAGGAAGAAATGTTGGCAACAGTCTCCGCCCCCTGCCCTGTTTCCAAGGAGACGGCCTGCTGAAGAGAGAGAGGAGGGTGACCCAGGTCCAGACACTGGTACTCAAAGAATGTCTCAGTAAGTACCGTATTTAAAGACCCCATGAAATGGACAACAAAGCACAGTTCATGACATGTGGTTTTGGCAAAAACGAAGTGAAAGTGGGAGTTATACAAGTTGAACATACGTGGGCAATGCGGCAACACTGGCCAAATGTTTAACAGCAGTAAATTATTACATTCTGTTGTAGTCAAACAGATTTTTTCACCATTTGTGTTGTCATTTACAGGGATCATTGTGCTTTTCTAATTACTAGCATGCTAAGGTATGATAAAAAACAACTTACAGAGCTTTATACACACATTTTCTTAAAGACAAGCCCCCCAGCACAGCACCTTGAACTCACAAGATATGTTAATGAAAATGTTATGCCCCCAAGCAGGATGAGGAAGCATTTGAGTAGAGAATGATGAGAAAAGATTATAGGCTGTTAAGAGAGCAGATTTCTCACAGACATAATTCTTGTGAAATTCTTTACCTGTCTTATCTCTGTGGAGTACCTCATGGTTAGGGACAAGACTTGACAATTGAAAAAAGTAATTTTTCACTTCATGTGGACTTTAACAGAGACACACACTCGCACACATTCTCACACACCTGCGGGACTTGCCTACTGCAGGGGCAGCCAGGGGTTCAGCACTCATTTACATGATGGGGAGTATTTAAGAGGAATATGATGGCCTCGGTATGTAGCTAACCCGTTCCTGACCCCTAAGATGGCTGCTGGCTTAGACTTGCATGACACTCCTCTTTAATTAGCCCTTCTTTTCACATCATCTCCACGTTATCCAGTCTGACACTACCGTCCCTGGGAGTTGTATTCAATCCTAATATTTAATCTGAGTCCTCGTGGTTTGGCGAGCAAAGGCGCATACCATATTACTTGCAATGTCATGGGCTTGAAAACATCTCACGCTCTTTGTTGTATCGCTCATCTCTTTTCTTCCCATTCCTTCCATATTTTCTGTCACTGTATACTATATAAAAAAAGCAGAAAACAACCACTAAATACTTTAAAATGTCAATTAATGATCTTAAATAATGCAATAATTTTGAAATAAATTAATTTACTTGAAAGTAGACAACCAAGACCAACAGTGCTCTTGCACTTTAGTTTCAGACTGTACATGTCAGTTTTACTCTCTTACCCAGAGGTGGAAAAACTGCCTGTTATTTGATAGGAGTCCTCAGTAGAGGCACTACAATATAAATTCAATTTAGATCAACTGTCACTAAGATACAGGCTGAGAAACAGCCAAGTTAATAGAGGAGACCATGATGTGAACTCTTGACTTGATGAACTGTAGGGGCCATTTGGAGCCTCCTGAACTGTCGTCACTTTGAACTCTCATCTCTCTCTACCCTTCAGCGCATGCTCGAGCGTAAGGCAGCAGCCAGAAAGGTTCTGTAGGCATATCATTATTTTACAGTGGCACATGATGTACCCTAGGCAGTCAAAGATAGTTAAACAGTAGTGGAGTGGAGCCAGATTAAAGAAAGTGGAGTGAAATTCTTCAGCAGGGACTTGAGGAAAAGCAATGAGGCTTTTCTTTGAAATGACAATGAGTGGAATGAAGAGACCTGACAGACCACAGACCTTAATGAAATGCAACGGACTACATCCTGACTTGGCATTAAAATGGGAATAGGCATGTCCTCATAAGATGCAAAAGTTGGAAGCATTGTGGCAAAGTATACCTCATTACCTCATCAACTGTGTGTACTGTATGTGTGTGCGCATGCAGTCATAGGTCTGTCAACTGTCCGTCTTACAGGCTCTGGTGTGTGCACTGTATGTGTGTCAAGGGTTTGATTTTGATTGATTTTGATTCTCAGAATTTCAAGTTTTCTGCATGTCTAGCTCCCATCCATTTCTAATGTAGTGTCCAATTATCCTCTGTTTTCATTGTCCCCATCACACCCATGTGTTGCTCTCTGCTTGTTGATAAACATCATGAAAAATACTAATGAGCCATATTTTACAACGTGCTACAACAGCTACACCATGAACTTAAGATAACGCAAATAAAATGATGTTGCTTTTTTCAACAAAAATGCTACCAGACTGAAATGTATTAGGAGAGTAGTGAACATTCAGTTTAATTGAGCTCTTTTACATTAAAAGATATTTGGCCATATTTTTGCTTTTAGAGAAAGACTATAAATATTCCCCACCTTTCATCATTACGTCTGCCTCCCTTTGCCTCCTGAGCCTCACCTCAAATTGTCCAGAGAGTTTACTGTTTTGACATTTTGGTGTTTGGTGTTGTCACTGATGGGAAATCTGTGTGTGGAGATGACAAATTGAAACTTAAGAGATAAATACACTTGCTCCTAAACACCAGCAAGTTAGTGCTCTGTTGAGAGAAACTGGATTTACCAACAGTGGCTGAACTTGCTGCAAAACTATCTCTTCAATGCCTCCATCCCCACCAGCCACTAAGAAGAAATTTAGGTCAGTATTGAAGTCCTCAAAATTCAAAAGTTATCTCCGGCTGCCATTTGGGGCTGGCAACGTGTGAAGTTGCCTTGTGCAGCTGGATGGAACTGAAACCAAAACTAATTAAAGGAATACACTGAGGTTTTGGGGAGATTGGACTGCCCGTTAAGTGATGAGAACATAGACACCAAAATCATCCATCACTTAACATGTAAGTTGACCAGTGAGCCAATCTCCCAAAAACTTGGTGTATTCCTTTAACATTTAACTGAAAAGACAAAAACTAAAATCTAAATCAAAAATGACTTCCAAAATTAAAACCAGGTGTGTTTGTGTGTCAAGGGCGGCGAGTAGAAGCATCAACCCCAGCCACAATACCAGTCAATGACCTGAAGGTCCTTCTGAGCCTGGCCAGGGAGCAATACCTGAAGATGACTGATTCCAGTCTGCCCTCTGCTGCCCCCTCTCTGAATAAGGACCAAAAGAACACAGCCTCCAAGACCTCAGGTAGGTGCCTCAGGTCTACGAGAGAGAGAAACAGGCGCAAACGGTATGCTTACAGTGGAAATTTGTCAATGGTCTGGTTTTCTTTTTCATTTAAACAGAGTAAAACATGCCCCATCCTACCATACACATGCATACACACACACACGCGCACACACACACACACACACACACACACACACACACACACACACACACACACACACACACACACACACACACACACACACACACACACACACACACACACACACACATTGTGAAGGAATACCACTTGTATGTAAGTACACATAATTGCAAAATTGCACGCTGAGACTAGCACTATGAGATAACAACAACTAATCATCTGGTGCCCGTTAAGAACAGCCAGTGCTTAATTTGTAAATAATGAAGTCCCAGAACACCAAGGGGGTAGTGATCCTGTACTGTAAGCCTAGCAGCCTAAATATCTGAACGTCTATATGACATTAGACTGAGGGAGCTCTGACTATATGAAACTGGGGGCAAATAAAAAGGATTTGGTTATTGTATGCATTATGTTCATGTTGTCCAAAATGACGGGATTTACAAACCTATATTGGCCTTCAAGTAGTCATCCCATATCAAGATATAACTGCACAACATAAAAATGCAGCTAGAACTTAATGCACACTCAGCTGGACCGCACTGGAATATTTAAAATTCACATACTAAGCTGTGGGGCTTAGCCATGCGCATCAAGCAATTCTCATGTTATAAATGCTATGACATTAACTGCCAACTGCCAATTATTTATTTTACTCTGCACATGTGCAATTTCCCATATGTTTAACTGTGGGACTTACAGGTCTGTACACCAACAAAAATGTGTGCTTACCTTGTCTAAGTTTCCAAAATGGTCTGCACCACAGCCATGTCCTCCTATGTATTTTGCATTTTACGTTTTTCTGTGGCAGTTCTATGTCCTTTAGCAATCCAAGACCTCACATCAGAGACAGGGTTCAATTTGGTAAACAGCAAGTTTCAGAAAGACAAGTGATGATATGGTGGAGATGTGAATGGACGCACAGTTTGAGGTGCAAATCAGGTTCATCTGCGAAAAATCCACGCTCACACTCCGCACTGGAGATGGGAATGTTGTACAGATGGGAACAGCTGCTGCAGTCCGTGAGGAATGGCTTTTGCATTTGTGTCTCTGTACTCCCTAAAGGCCTGAATGACTGTCAGTGGGAAACTGCTGGCAGAGTGCTCCAGTCTCGGTTTCTCCATATAATGCTCCTGCATCCTCAGGCCAGTTTTGTGCATAAAGCACCTTCAACTTATCAGTGAACCTGCTCTATCCAGTTTTGTCAGATCCGTGTCCTCCTTCAACATGCCATGCTCCATGTTCCTAACCAAACACCAGGAAAACTCCTCTTGTTGAGAGTTCTGTTGCTGAATGTGTCGTCTTGGCCGCACCGATAAAACACCTTAATTTCCCTGGAGATGACCCTGTGCACCCCTGTTACATTCTCTCTTCTGAAGCTCAAGTAAAAGTTCACATAAATCTTCCAATGCATCATATATGGTGCCTAGGTTATTTACAAACACATTGCAAGGCCGCTGTAGGTTTGTTTAGTAAAGCTATCGTGGGAGGGATCCTCTGCTGCTGTTATAAAATGCTTATAATGGGCTGAGTAGTTTTTCCACACAGCCTCCACTGTTGATGCTACCCATCTGCACTCACTAAGCTCCATTCCATTTTTGTTTGAGGAGCTGTAAAGCACATACAGCTTGTCCATCAGCATTTTAAAATGATTGATAGCTCCCACCTCTTTTATCACATCACCTACAGCGAGCTCCAGCCTATAGGCTGAGCAGTACCAAACAAAAATATTAGGGGAATCCTGCTACTACAATCCTACTGCTACTCCACTCTTGCTACTCGACTCCCCAACCATGCCTGACACATCATCGCACATTTTTCCAAAGAGGGTTTTGGAGAGAAAGTCCTTGTTCAGCTTTATGCACTCCAGTGCAGATAATAGATTATGCACAATTCCCTCAGCAGTTAGGTCATCCAGCTCCACAAAATCAACAAAAAGATTTGCAGGCATGTCCATATCAGCCAACTAAAGCTTGACGTACACCATTGCGGCACTCTTTTTATTTATACTAGTAGACTCATGTAGTATTAAGCTTTTGGGATCGCAATGTACTATTCTTCCAAACAATTCATTCTTCATTTCAGATGAAATATATTTATATTTTAGCAAGCTACGTTTGAATGAAAAATTCTCCCCATATCAATTCAGTTTAGCTCCTGACAATCAATCTCTTGTTGAAGCCCTATACGGGCTGATTACATTTTGCCTCTTTGTATGCTGTTCTAAAAACGCTGCTTGCAGTGGTTATCTGCTCAGACTTACTATCAACTATAGCCTGTGAGAGAGTGTTCTCTTTCCCTTATCAAGGATGCCTGCTGCTGCTAAGTGGGTCTTGGTTTGGGCATGTCCAAAAACTTTTTTTCTGAGGGCCCTTTGCTGTTTTTGAAAAATCTGAAGCAGTGGTGGTTACTATGGTTACACATCCCCGTCCTCTCTGGGCCCAAACATCCTATCTTCTTACACTGTTGTGGGCCTAATTCAGCAAAACGATGATGAATTAATTAATTAATTTGACATTTCATAAATGTGCCCACTTGATAACCCCAGTGACATACCTGTACTCGCACACTCAACCATGTAACACTTAGATTTGGTGGCTGGTGAATGGTGCTACCTGTCTGATGGTCCTCTAGATTTATGACTGCATAACCTGATGTCCTCTATAGGCATCATTGTGGGTTGGTGCATCATTCTTTCGATATCTGAATTAGGCTTCTGTATGAATGCTCACTTATTACATTGCAGACAAAAAGAAAAACTTCATGCCACTAGAGGTGCTGGATCCACACAAAACGGTACTGTAATGCAGGTGGTCCAAAACTGAGACGTGCCAGATCCTGCTGGAACACAATTTCCAAATTAAGCACTGAGAACAGCTGTTACCAAATTCTGACAGACTAAGCTTGGTTGTATTTTGCCCTTGTCATTGTAGGGTTTAAGAGCGTTTCGTCCCAGCATTCTGATTGGCCAGAGAGGAGTGTCCTCCACAACATAGAGAACCTGCAGAGGAGACAACAGAAGAAGAGGTAAATTGGATTTACTCGGGTAGTATAGTTGTAGTTATAAGCTTTAAGTTTGACCTATTGTTTGTTCCTGGCTCGACACGCTGTCCCCTGGGTACTGAAGACCCCCTGCAGAACTAGACATCTGAGAACACCTCTGTGTATTGCTAATCTATCTGTTCTGTATCTTTTGTCTCTTAGGTTTGGACTTTTGTCAGGTCCCGGCTCCAGTGACAGCCTGCTGGGTCCTAAAGACAGTCAAAAGGCTTCCTCTGCTCTCCTAGACGCCAGAGAACTTCTAAAACACTTCACATCTGACGGCATGCCTACCATGGAGCTACAGCCACTGGCTATCCACAGAGGGTAGGTTCAGTCATCTTTCCTGGCTCCATGGTGAGTAGCACCTTGACATCAGAGATCGCCTGTCCATCTTCAAGATGTATTTATATATGTAAGGTGATAGGAGGCTAGCTTACCCCTTTTAGTTACAGTGAAGCTTACACATCCATATATTGTAAATGTAGTTTATTTTTTACAAGGACAGATAGAACAGGGATCCAGGGAGACTTGGACACAGAAAGGAAAAAAGATAGGCAATCGCACAGGCAGACATAAACAGACATAAAGAGACAGACATATAAACAAATAGAGGCAGTCAAATGGGCAGACGGGAACACAGACAGACATCTTGATTGTTAGATAGAAAAGACAGCAATAGACTGAAAACAGCAGACACTTTTATACACAAAGACAGACATGAATCAAGACAAATAGCTCAGTACAGAAAGATATATATACCCAGGCTGACAAAAGGACGTACACACGGATAGAGAGACAGACATGGCATCTGTATGGGCTTTATGATTTTGTTTTCGAGACGTTCCAGAGTGAGAATCACAGTTGATGAGCCCATAACGAGGATTTGATTATGTTCATTAGCCTACTACAGTGAGCTCACAGTCTTTTTAGGAAAAACATATTGACTTGAATAGAATCCACAGTATTTGTAGAAGAAAATGCATTATTCTAGAGCAGAACAGTCATTAATTAATGGTAATAATGGTTCTGTCAGGGTAAAGTGTGCCTGTTTGAATTAGTGAAATTTGTCTTACTTCATGACGAGGAGAGGAGAAATTGATAAGCAAAACAAAATCATGTGTTTGACCAATTGACTGATTCTTCAATGTGAATCTCTCTCTCTCCCACTCACTCTCTCTTTCCAGAGGTAATAATGCGTTTCAGTTGTCACCAGACTTGTCTCCCAGGAAAGTCAGCCAGCTGCCCTTCAGCAAGGCCTCAGCCTCCCACTACCATGGCTTAGAGTAAGTGTCTCCAAACTATGCACAGCCCATTCAAGTACTTGCAGAATACAGCTAACTGGAATTTTACAGTTTGGTGACCGCGTAGACAGACAATTATGTAAAATTTAACATCATTAACTACATAACAGGCTAACAAGAATATAAAATGGATATTTAGATTTGGTTCACCGACAATGTAAAATTACATGGTTTGGATGGGAATCTGCGAACTGAGGATGGGTGTGTACAACTGCTGGTGTGTTTTTTCTGCTTGAATATGATTTACATCCACTTGAACTTTTTCATTTGGGTTCTGGGGACCCCTGGCTTAAGTCCATGCTTAACAAAATGCGCTTTTCAGGCCACACCATTTGTCTTCCTTTGTCCTGCTAAGCATCCTTTTTCCGTTTACTTCGCATGTTAAGCCATGATCTTCTGACAGATGTCCCCATGTCAATGTGGGTGCTTTTCAGGAGGCTTAAGTTGAATTCTTTGTAGCTTCTGGCTAGACAACCAGTGTGAATCTGGACTGTGGCCAGGACCCTTGTCGGTCTCCATTACTTCTTTATTATTTATTTATTTTTGTTAATTTTTTTTTGTCCTCATCATATTATTTGTTTGTCCAGGTTCTGCCTGGACAACCAGCGGGCCTTGGACCGGGACCAGGCGTTTGTACGGCTCCAGTCTCGTCTGATTCGTTACGAGACCCAAACCACCTGTTCCAGGGAGCCCTGTCCCCTCCCCTTTGCCCTCAGCCCCGCCCCCTCACCTGCTGTGATGTCAGAACCAGGAAGTGTGCCTGACGGAGAGACGCTGCAGAATGCTGATGTGGCACGCCTTAAACGCAGGTCCTGGGACACGGACCTCACAGGAGGATATCCTCGCAAGAGGTAGATGTATTGTGTATGTGTATTGTGTGTTTGTGTGTTCTTCGGTGTGTTTCTCTTGTATTTCTATTTTTGAGGTCCAAATGTTTAAAGGATGAGAAAAGTGCTCCAAATAAAGACATTTTATCATTTCTGAACATAAAAGGGTTCTTTAAGGTTAGGGTTAAAAAATTGGAGGGGTTAAGAGGGAGTAAGTAAGTCGAATAAATGTCTACACACTGTTGGGCATGGAGGGATAGAGAGCAATTATCATAATTCATGAAAGGAATAACCTTGAGAGAATTGAATGTGTGTATTAATTTATGTACCAAGTTCAGCACTATTTATGAGAGGTCCAGAGGTTCTCACTAATATGGTACAATTACCAGAAATAGACAAGTGAGGATGTCTTCAAAATGGAAAAAGGTTATTTTAAAGTTAGGGTAAAATTTAGTGGAGAAAGAACATACATTTTATCTTTCCTTATCATTGGTTTGCATTCTTGGCATTAAATCCAGCTCATTCAAGGTGGGTGTCAGACGAGGATGCACCGGATGTTCGTGAGATTCATAGACAGGATATCAAGGTGCAGCCAAGATCTGGAGAGGCAGTACAGTGACGGGGGAACAAATCAGTAGCCCCGACGTCCAGGACGTTCATATTTTCAGCTGGGACAACCACATTTCATCAAAGCCCGATGGACTACCACTGTTCCCTGTCTCACACACACACACACACACACACACACACACACACACACACACACACACACACACAAACCTCTCCCGTCCAATTTCTTTCAAGCGCATTATTACAGTGACACACAATGAAAAACTTTGTCTCGATTTGTTCTCCAGGCAGTCATTTGTAAATCTCCTGATGAAGTAGTTTTTGATTGGCTGCTGCAGTAATGTAATCATTGTATCAGACTGTGGTGGTAAAGAGGGAGCTGAGCCACAAAGCAAATGTCTTGATTTACTGGTCTGTCTTTGTTTTGACCCTCACCTGTGGTCACTGGAGGGACTACAGTACATCATCTTCTGGGGAAAAGGACGTCTGGGCTGCTCTGCTTGCCCTGTTGCCACTGTGACCTTGACCCAGATTAGTGGCAAGAACATGGATGGATGTATGGGGGGTCTTGTGTTTGTGGTTGACATGGCATGTTGTCATTTTATAGTCAGTAATCCCTAACTGTGTGCCTGTGTCTTTATCTGTATGTCTGTGTGATCCAGACTTGCGAAGTCAGAGAGCAGCGACTCTCTCTGCTCCCAGAGCAGCGGCAGCAGCGGGACACACCCCTCTGTGAGATCACTGCGACAGCAGCCAATCAGATCCCAGTCCACCTCCTCTGCCACTTCCTCTTCCTCTTTAGCCACAAGACGGACAACCTCAGGTAAGACAAAGACTGAACCTTAGATGGGAAGGGGCTAGTTTTCTGACTCAAGGGTGGGAGTTAGGTCCACTATTTCTACACGATATTGTAACAAGTCTCCTCGGTCACTGGTATTCATGGTTGGAGGCAGGCCTACAGGCTGCTGTGGTGCTTCCACCAAATCAGTTTTCACACCTAAATGTGATAATTATAAATATTAGTCAGCTAGATCGAGTAAACCCTACTTATTAGTTGATTTACACTCAGAATCCACTAAAACGTACAGACAGTGTCAAGAGAATCGTGTAGAATTGGTAAAACGCATGATCTTTGAGCATGGATCTATCATTGCTGCACTGCTTCCTGCATCTTAGAGACGGCCGTCCTCCTGGGATTTTCGTGCACTGATTAACACATTTGCACACCAAGGCCAAATTTTCGTGCAAAAACCCACATGTGGACCTTTACAAGAAGAGATTTCATATATTCTTATTAGAACTCGCCACTGCTGCGAAACCTGCGTGCGTCAGAATTTTTTTTTAACTTGAACCTTGAACTTGGCAATGTTTTGAACTGTTGTCAGTGGAACATCTTCTGGTAACTTGACATTGACATGACGTTACTGTTTAGGTTTGGTGAATCCTGCTGCTGCTGAAAAACCTAACCCCCCACAGCAGAGGACTCATCATGGCCAAACAGAGGACAAATCTGCCAAGGAATCACGCTCCCAGAAACACCACAGGGTAAGTGTGTGTGCGTGTGTGTGTGTGTGTGCGTGTGTGTGTGCGTGTGCGTGTGCGTGTGCGTGTGCGTGTGCGTGTGCGTGTGCGTGTGTGTGTGTGTGTGTGTGTAAAGGAGGGGCAGGGCATTTTAATCCCCTGCATCCATTCCCAATGATTTTCAATGACACGCTGTAATAGTTTGCTACACTACTTTATTCCTGTCTTTTCTTGAAAGGAACATGATATTTTTTCTGTTTTTATTTGCTGGGCACTTGACACATCCTGGGCAAAAAGTAAAGCACATTATTTTAAGACACTATGAAGCAGAAATCAGAGCTTAGTGCATGGTGTTTTACTCTGATTAAAAAGCAAATAAAGGTGGTAATTATGAGTTGAAGTATGTCATGTTGATGAAACCAACTCATGACAGTCAAAATATTAGTGCAGATGTCGAGTACGCCACCCTTCACAGTGTTTACAGGAAGAATGGAGAATAGTGATGTTGGGCTGTTTTGTGAGTCAGTTTGCTGTAGTTTTTTTGTTCTTTTTTTTTTTTTTTTTGGTTCTTTATCATCTTCTTTGATTACCTTATGATTCAGAACATCTCTTAACGCAAAGAATATTTTCCCTTCATGTAATCTTTAACCCAAAAAAAAAACATTAGTCACATTTATCGCTGAATTGCAAACACTGATGACAGATAAGGGATTAGTTCCCATTGATTACAATACGGAATGCTAACATGGTAGCAGGACATGAGTTAACTTTTACATATCACTTTTAGATACGCACGTAAACACACACACACACACACCCTGTGCATATACTGTACATTTCTTCACAGAGATCAGACCACTGGGTCAGGGGCAGAAAAGCGTATGCTGGGAGCTTTGGCAGGGATAGTGGCCATGTAGTAATACTGCATTTCACCCTCCATCAAGTTACTGATTTACATTAAGATCAAATTATTTTCCATGTGTCCAGTTCCACATATATGATAATGACCAAGCAGACTCTGAAAACAAGGCGCTGTTTTATCCCCCTTTCACCACCAACGCTACAAACACACTCTGTCTCTCTCCTACCAACGAAAACCTGACAAGTTCCGCAACAGCTTCCAACAAAGATGAATGTTTTTTCTTGTTTTTTTTCATGTGTGAATTGTAATGTCTGTGATGCATCATAACAATGTGGCAGAAGCACTGTAAGAACTATAGATTATCTTATCACCTGCTTCCCGCCTCCACCACACACACACACTTTTCTCTCATCGTTTACGTATATGTGCACACACACACACACACAGACACATACATGGACACATGTGCACACACACACACACACTCACACACCTGCGCACCCTTTCCTCCGTCCCACATACAACTCACAATCTGCATCCCGACCTTGAGTTGCTCTGATTTCTGATTACTATGCAAACAGGCTTATCATCCAAACACAAGTTTAGGAAAGAACAGTTGGCCCTATTCAAAAGTAATGATAGCAGTTTATTCAGGACAGAGATTAAAAGCTGCCGTTCTACTCCTCTTGAGACTGAATGGCACCGATGATTCCTCATAATAATTTATGATGTTTCCTCAGAACAATCAATGTGACGAGATTAAAAGCAGATCTATTTATTTCAGAAGTGTGTTTTCCCTGTCGACGCTCAAGCGGTAAAATATTTGTATGTCTGTTTTTTGCCTCAGAGCGTACATGATGAATGTAAAGGCATTTTTGTGCAAGGATGTCCCACAAATTCAAGACATTATGACTTTCCTTCATTTGAAAAGGGGGCCATGTTAGGGTTAGTTTTAGAATAGGGCTAGGTTAGGGTTTGGTGGTTAGGGAATGAGAAGAAGTGGATCTAATGTTTTCACAAGTGTGTGTGTGTGTGTCTGTTTCTCTCTTCATCTGTTTGTGTGTGTCTTCAGATGCTGAAGGAGGTAGTAGCTAAAACACTGAAGCACCACGGGATCACTGCCGAGCATAAATGCTTCGAAGCCTGCAGCCAAAGACTGTTTGAAATCTCTAAATTCTACCTCAAGGTTAGTCTTTTAACTGCCCACACACTGTCAGTTCTGTTCTTTTTCTGACAATCAAATTGCCTTTATTTATGCTTATATGCATCCAGGGCTCGCAGTTTTGACCAATTCTTGTATATTTACAGCATGGTAAATCCTCCCTTGAAACATAACCAGGATGGCAATAAATTGGCACAACTTGACTGCAATTAATAGACAGATCGAAGAACTTAGAACTTAAAACTCCTTTGCTATTTTTTCCAATACCCACATTTTCCACGAATACACACAAAGTCATTTCAAATCGCCTTGTAGTTTTCCTGGTAAGTCCAAATCAGGTGCTTTTATTTGATAGAATATACTCACAGAAAAACTGAAATTGTGGAGAAATTGCTCTAAATTACAAGTAACACAAAACGTAGCGGTATAGTACAAATGATAATAGTACAAATGATATACAGGAGTTAGACCTTATATACACTTTTCTTTTTTTTCTTGTGTTCTGGAATGCAGTTGTCTTGAAATGTGTTCTTTGTTCAGCACATACTTCTTCATTTGAATAAAGTGTAAAGCCCTTTTTTTTACCTTCCAATGTCAAATGAGTGATTCTCTTCCTGTGCTGTTTGATCCCAGGATCTGAAGACATCTCGGGGTCTGCATGAGGAGATGAAGAAGGCAGCCAGCAGCAACGCTAAACAGGTAATGCCACCCAACAGTTAAGCACATACCTACAGTATACGGCAGTGGGGTTGGGGACCCCCCAGGGGGTTGCAAGTTAATTCTGGTGGATTGAGAGATGATTAATGGGATAGAAAAAAAAAATCTGATTTTCTCTAATTTTTGCTTTTTTTCTTGTGAAAGTCTGGATAGTTTTAAGCCTCTAGGCCTCCTCTGATAATTATTCAAATGAAATGACCTTAAAAGGGAAAATCATTCTTTGGTCGAACTGTTCACCACTCTGCATATTCACAGCTGTGACGGGGGGTCATGAGTGGGCATTGCTTCGTTTTAGGGGGTCATGAGCCAAAAGAACTACTGCAGTACGCAGTCAAAAAATCAGCATCATATAGAGATGGTGGATTCTTACTGGTGGATTAGAAAAAATGATGAAACATCTAGTCATAAATAGTTAGCAGACACCAGGAAGTGAGCGCTGACTTTAGATCTAACATACTGCTGTGAAAGTGTGCTTTAAAGCTTGAGATCCACTGTTGTATGCTACAAGGCTGAACTAAACCCTACTAAAATGATGTTCTTTTTATGTTTTTCCTTTTATTGTAGGTCATTGACTGGGTGCTGGAGAAGGCATCAAAGAAATGAAGGAGGAGGACCCAAACAGAAAGTGAATAGTGTGTCGATTTTGATTTACCAAGTCTTATAAAACCACAGAAAGCTGGTCCATAACTGTAGCAGCTCAGTGAGTCTGGATGCTGCATGTCATTTGCATTTGTCTAAAAGGAAACTTTTCTCTTCCTTGTTCATCATCTTGTTCTTTCAAACCTCTTGTTTTTTAGTTTCATAGGTAAAGGAGAGATACACGTTAAAACGGTACGTCTTGTGTTACATTTCACCACAACTTGCATTATAAAGGGATTTCTTACTAATGCATAATGTGCTGAAGGATGACTCAGGATGTGTTGTGAACGCAGATGTGTCGAAATCCTCATCCTCTTTAAGCCTTCCTGATTAATTTTGAATCATTACACTAAGCTTGTTTTAATGAACTTAATCCTTTATTTAATTCTATTTGTTTCTTTTACTGAGGAGATCACACAGAGGCGAACCATTTTTGGGCTGTATTATATGTTTTTTTGAACTTGCTTATGCAGACTTGTGTTTGCGTGTGCATCCACCCTGACATCCTCCCAATTGTTCCACATAGAGCCATGAAACGTAAAACATAGTGTTCAGTGGAGCTGTGGCACAAATCCGTGTAGCACACTCTGCTCTGGCTGTAGTCAATGAGACACTACAAGGGCTTAGATGTTGGCGGCCACACAGCAGGCCGCAGTCATATCATTAGCTCGTTATTGTGGTTTTTAAACATCATTTTAAATCCTTCCCAATATTTCACTTAACTTGTTCATTTTGTTTCTGAAAGCTGTAATATTTTTTTTAAGGCTTTATGATTGTGTATATTTTATTGTCATCTTTATGTTTCACGTTTTAACTGTTTGTAACACAATAAAGTGTTTTTGGATCTTATTTTTGTGCACAGTATAACTCTCTGCCTACCAGCTTGGCCGGTTGGTGGTGCGAGAAATCTAACGTGTGTGTGTGTGTTTGGGGAAGAGATATGTGAGAATGAGTGAGTGTGACCATGTGTGTGTTGTCTCTGAGAAATATGTATTAGATATAACTGAAACAGATAACTGTTTCCAGTGGTTGATAGCTTTTACTCAGACAGTGAAAACAAAGCTACAAGAAGTGCAGCACATTGTACAGTGACAGTCAGAAACCTCCTGTTTGTTCTAGTTTGTCCTTGGAACAGACTGATAAGGAACTCTGCTAAGACTTCTGGAGCCTCGTGACGAGACGTGACACTCAGAGCCGTTGATGGAGACAGTTGCACTGTTGGCGCCATGTTGATGCCTCTTCTTTAGAGCAAAGAGATGCTGGCTACAGATAGGTACCAACACTCTACTAGGTATCATTTAAGAAATCCATTCTTAACTCAGCTACTCAAGAGAAATCCAGTGAAGATGCATGGCTTGCTCCGATATTAAAAAGGGTTACTGTGGCGTGTAAATAGCTTTCTGCGCAAACTGTTCAGTATATTTTTATGTCACCAAAGAAAAAAACATGACAGCTACCAGTACCTACTACTAAGATTGGGATCATCATTTCTTTCCAATGTATGAGAAGTAGCCTACTGCTCAGCCAAATAGGGAGAGGTTAGCTGGCAGACCGTTCTATCTGTGGATGGGACACCGCCGTCGGACAGGAATATTCTGCCAATTGTGTTTTTTTCACAGCAGCAGGGAGACTCAATCACAGGGTATCAAAAGTTCATGTAAACAGCTTAACCCGAATTAGACATTAACCAGAATATGGCTAGTAGCCAATGTCACCATGGTGCCTGACATTGATGGCCAACAGTTTAAAGCAGTTTTGTCGCTGCCAATAAAAACTGCAATTGCCAATCTGTGTGTCTCTGGTGCAGAATAGCCTCATTTCTCCAAATCTTGCAGGAATGGAAATCCAAAGTTGTGAATTTAACAAATCCCTGTTCTGCTCAGCTTTTTCATGGTGAGATTCTACGGTCCTTGTAAAGTACTTTCTAATATAATCTTCATGTGATGCATGAGATGTGGGTCATCCGACTTTTGTACCTTTTTTGAAATGTCTTTTATGCAAGCCCTGATGTGAGTGGGTGAATAAGTTTTGTTTGTGTGAATGCGTTTCTGGAAATGGACTGAGTATATATCAATGAATGCGTGGGAGACAATTGAGTGTCAGTGAAGATTACTTATAATTATTATTATTACTTATTAGATTATTATCTGTGTAGTTTATATCGCACTCAACCGATAGAATTTCCCTGAGGAGATAATAAAGTTAACTTGTACCTTGTATGACTTAAACTCAAATCCAAGTCACAAAAAGTTAACAACTTCAAACTACATGGTGGAAAATGACTTGTGACTTTCTCATTATGCACAGCCAAATATCAAATGTTACCATCTATCTCTACTTTGTCCTTGGTATAAAGTGATAAGGGTAACCTATCATCAATGTCTGCCAGAAACCTCCACTAAACTCCCTTTTTCAAAAGGTCAACTTCTCAGTATAGAAAAAATAACTTTTTATTATGTTCCATCGAATTCTGTGGAACACCAAGGATAACAGGTTCCAACAAACATCCAAATACTTTATATCATTTAGATTTCATACGATTGTGTTTTCCAAAACTAAGTGAATGTATCTGTATCATGTGCTGTTGTATACATAAAAAAATATGTCTCAGGATTCAAAATGGGTTACAGGCACAATCCGGTGGGCCCAGAGGAAGAACACAAGACAAAAAGGAAAGTGATGCCTGTGCTGTGAGGAGTTGACCAACAGCTGTTGGTGCTGCTTGTTGTAACTTGTAAAATAAATGTTATTAATGGCCATGGAAGGCTCATGATCCGAGGCACTGAGATTTTTCCCCTTGTCTGAGAGAGGGAGAGAAAATGAGAGGGAAGACGACAGAGATGGAGAGTGTGAAAAAGGGGGAGAACTAAAGAGGGAAGAGAAAGGGAGAGCCAATAGATTCATACAGCTAAAGTGTGAGAGAGGAGGAGAGATTGGCTTCCATCTCATTTTCTAAACTCTAATTGTTTCATTATAAGAGCCTGAGGTGTGAAGTGTCTCAGTTCAGGTATTGCTATCATTGTGTTGCTTATTTTCCAGGGAAATGATTCAATCTGTGTGTGTGTCTGTGTGTGTTTGAGAAAGCTTTTGAGTCAGTGTGTGTTTGCGAGCAAAAGAGCAGCGTGTTTGAAAACGTGTGTGTGTTTTCGAGAGAAAAGCAGAACATCTATCTTCATGGCAACAGATGTAAAAGTCTAATTTTGTGTGTATGAGTGTTCTGCCTAAGAGTGAGATCACTGTGTTGTGTATTCGAGTGCTCCTTTATACAATGTTATTATATTGTTAACTTCCTTGTTGTGTGTGGCCCCTAGGTAAACCCATCTGTCGCCATAGTCATCTGTTGATTTTGTAACTATCATTATTACAATGCATCTGCTCAACCATGAAATCAACAGACAATAAAAGCTTTATTTCATTCTGCTGAATTGTGTTGTTTTTGTGCAATATTTGTCCTGTGATGAATGAGTCTTTTCTCAATGCAGAGTCTGGAATAACATAAAATAATGGAAATATTTTCAAGATAACACTTTCATATCACTCATTTGAACATAAACCCTAAAGCCAAATTCATTGTTTCTATGATCTTAAACAATTTCTAGTTTCATCCAAAGTTAGAAGCAGGAAAACCAAGACTCACTATGATGAGATCTGGTTTGTAACTGTTAGCACTTTATGAATCCACAATATCTGTCTTAAATTCATTGATGATAGTGAGACTTGTTAATGAGACTTGTTAAATAATTTTCATAGTGAGGCTCAGTTTTATCCAATATACATCAATGCAGACCTGCATTTTCCGGAGGAGTTTTCTCATGGGTTGCGAACCAAATTTCTTTTGTGAGCTTTTGTGTAGGCTAATAGAATTTCAACTAAGTAAAGTCAAAATCTTCTGATTTAGGCTGCTGTCCTCATAATAACTTGCAATCTCATATTCAGTGCTAAGACTGAGCATAACAGTAAAAGACTTGGGAAGGCACTGGCAAAATAACATAGCCAGTAGCTTCCTACAATATTAAAATCTGATCAAAAGGAAACACTGCAGTCTTACAGCCAGTTTTGACCCAGTATATGAAATACACTTTTTTGAGCCACGATAAATATACTGCTATACCTGCTACCTGGAACAGTAATGAGCCGTAAGCAGAAGTGAAGTGCAGAAGTGTAGACAACTGGGCTGACACACACTGCTGTGTTTGTACACTCTATAGAACAGTAAGCCACAGTGTGTGTGTGTTCATTTTGTGTTTGTCAGTGTGGGTAGGTGGCTGATTTTGTGTGGGTGCATCAGTGTGTGACAGTGTTCATGTTGCTGACAGAAATTCTGATGGAAAAATGCTCATCAACAAACATTTTACAGGACAAAGATTTTGCAAAATTGGGGCAGCGTTCATTTTAAATTACAGTGACTAGACTGAGTCGGTGCCACCCACCCTGCACCGCCCAGCACCATCTGTTCCCAAAACTTTCCTCTGGGAGACGATACTGGCCCAGGGTCACCAGGCTTTTTATGGCTTTTGGATTTTTCATTAGTTTCTGTTTTTATTTGGTTTTCAACTTTTATTTAAATTTCACTCTTAGTTTTAGTATTTTTGGGGGGGATGGTATATTTTAAAGGCATAATGACAGAAGTTTAGAGCAGGGATTTTTTACATGTTTGCAACAGGTATTGTGTAATACAAACAATAAATCCTAAATTCTTTTAAAAATGTATTCACAGAAATTTTTCAATACATCCTCAACCAACTGACCATCAGGCAATTTAGCTTGAAATAATCCCAAACAGGCACTTCCTCCGACCGCAGGAGGGGCTCATGAGGGCTAAACATGTCGGGCTAACACAGCGCCACCTTGTGGCCTAGTTAGCATTCAGTAAAACTAGCCAAAAATTCTCTGTCCGAAATTCAGTCTCTTCTTTAGCTTTCACATAAACAAAAACACAAAACTGGTGAGGGATTAGGTGAGTGAGTGAGTGAGTGAGTGAGTGAGTGGATACCAGATATTTCCAATACTCCACTTAAGTAAGTTCCACTTACTCAATCACTCACTCACTCACTCACTCACTCACTCCTCACTCACTCACTCACTCACTCACTCACTCAACCACCCACTCACTCACTCACTCACCCACCCACCCACTCACTCAACCATCCACTCACTCGCTCACTCACTTACTCAACCACACAACCACTCAGTCACTCACTCAGTGGTTGAATAATCTCTAGTTGGCGCTAACGGTCCGATTTATAGTAGCAGCAAGGGACGGACCTACTGTATGACAGCACTGATGATGTCACTGATGATGAAACGGTCAAAAAACGCGGTCACGTCACCCGGCGCTTTTCTGAAAAGATGAACAGCGGAGCGACCGCCTTTTGTGCGCCTTGCAGCCGCTTCCCAAGTGCTCACAGGATTTTCTGAAAACTATTTGGAAACTTTTGACCTATGGAAACCAGTAGTGTTAGAAAACAGAAATGTGAGTTTACTGATTGAAACTTTACAAAAACTGTAATTGGATTAAAATAACTACGTTTGAGTTTGTGTACAGTATGTGTGTGGTCGTATTTGAATTTAAGTCAGTGTGTACAACTTATCCTCTGTATTTGTTAGTGTGTGTTTGCGTGAGTGTATGTATACCACTTTGGGTTTATGTGTGTTTGTAAACGAGACTGTAAAGGAGCCTGTGTGTCTGTAAGACAAAGATTATGTATGCAAGAGAAGGAAATTGGGTCATCTAGTCACTGTCCTTATCCGGTAATAGACACGAAGATGGTGAGTAACCTTCCTGGCAACACACACACACACACACACACACACACACGCATACACACACATAAACGCGCGCTGGGAGACACACTGTCTTACACAGAGAACAACAGAGAGAGGACAGAGATGCGTGTTTGTGAGCTGACATCGCTGCTGTGTCCTGACAGCCATGACCCTCCCACATACACAGTGCTGTACTTCAAGCCCTCTTACTCTCCAAAACAACCGCCTACCTCTCTCTCTCACTCTCTTTGTCTCTCTCTCTGTCCTTCTCTCACACACGCAGCCACACACAGTACCAATCTCTGGGAACCTGATGATAAAAGAGATGTGGGGTGAGGAGGGGTGTGTGTGTGTGTGTGTATGTGTGTGAGAAAGGAATGTTTCAGGATGCCACTGCCAATTCACTGCACCACCCCCAAGTACTGCCCCATCTCCCTCTCTCTCTCTCTCACACACACACACGCACACACACACACACATATGAACACACACGCACAGAGACTGTTCTCTGTGTTCCCCTTTGTCCCGGGAACCTGGGCATGGTAGTCTTGGAAGCACAGGGATGGAAACGTGTGTGTGTGTGTGTGTGTGTGTGTGCGTGTGTGCATTTTCCTTGCACATGCCAATATGGGGATCCCGTGGGCATGGCATGCTGTCATGAAACACGGCCTATGGGAGGTTGAAGCGGTGATCATGCCGTTCAGTTTGAACACCAAAGGAACATCATGTCATTACAAAGAGAGCAGATTATTTGATCAGGGGAACAGGATTTCAGCTGTGCTGGTGTGTGCTTGTGACGTTACATTACTGCTGGCCAGCAGGGACCGGGACCACGCACAGGTATTTTGACAGGGTTTAAGTGAAATCAAGGGCATTTCTGCATGTGAACCCCATTTTATATCTTTTATGATTGACATTGTCTTCAGAATTTATAGGGTAACAAGAGGTGTGACAATTCAAGAAAAGGAGGTGATGACAAGGGAACTAGGACAGACATCAAAAAAGATGGAGGAGGAGGTGTTCAGTAATATAACAAATGCTGCAGTAAGGGATCTCGAATGTGGAAGATGGAAAGAAAAAAACATGCTGCTTTGGTGCTGAGGCCATCTCCCCTATTGGTATACACACACACACACACACACACACACACACACACACGTAGCTATTCCACTGTACCTTGTTGCTGTCACATCTATGACATTTTGGGTAAACTATATAAGTCCCTCAAGAGACTGTAGCCAGCTCTGACAATCAGAGGTAAAATAATAGCACAAGAGTCAATCCCTGCTCCACTGGTTTGGTTCAAAGTGGCTGCGTCAACAAAAACCAGTGAATAATGTTCTACTATCCAACTTTGACACAAAAAAAAAAGTTTCAGTCAATGAAATGTAAAAAAAAACGCAACTAGGACCAAATCTATGTATTATCACCAAGTTTAAAAAAATACAACCAAGGTGATAAACCTCCAAGAACACATAATCTGAACAATAACCTGGGTGATCCATATGATCTATATGATCATCTAAAAGTATGCAGTTTTCAGATGAAAATCGAATGACATTAAATTTCCTTTTGGCTGGAAAAACTGTGATTGGGCCCTCATAGTTGTTTGTTTTTTTTTAATCATGTGTAGGTTGTTAATTGGTGCTCTGTGGTCGGTGTGTGTGGGTTCACAGGGACAAGCTGTCAATTCCCTCATCTAAGACAACAGTTTGTGTGTTTGTGTCAGCAGGTGTTTGTATTTATTTAGCTATTTTATTTAGTTATAGACTCAAAAATGACAAAAAGTGTACCCTTGGGTCCTACAGCTAATTTCTGTTTGCAAGCACGCGCGCGCACACACACACACACACACACACGCACGCACACACACACACACACACACACACACACGCATGCACACAGGCAGTTCAAGACATGTGAGGACCTGCCACAGCCGAGGAATGCAACAGGAGACTGAGCCAGGAGAAAAGCTATTCATTCAGAACCCTCTTTTACACACACACACACACACACACACACACACACACACACAGACACACACACACAAACAAACCTCAGCAGAAAGCATTTGCATGTCATTGAGAGAAGTATACACCCACGCACAAACATAACTCTGGGCATTGTTAATTGCTTCTGGACACACACGCAGCCAATTTATGTTTGCGCACACACACACACACACACACACACACACACACACACACAAGTTTACACAGTTTGTTGTTGATTGCTAATTGATCTGGCTCTTGTCCAGTCCTCAGATTGAAAGGACAGTCCCAGTCAATGTGGCCTTCCTTCTCTCTCAATGGGACAGCTGACTAATAATTAGTGAGCGTGCATGTGAGTGTAAGTGTGTGTGTTCCAGTCTTAACATTTAAACAATAACAGTCTTAGTCCATCTGTGTGTGTGTGTGTCCTCAGTGACTTAAGATTGACACAGTAACAGTCTTGGCCCATCAACGTGGCGCTCCCTCTGTCTCAGTGGGAAAGATGACCTAGAGAACGTTCTTTTCCCTTTGCTTTCACTTGATGTAACAGCTACCATCTGCAGACATTTGGCGTCCCACTGAGTATTTGATTTAATTCAATTGGGGAAACATAATGGCCTGAACAGAAGGAGCTCATAGATAAACACAGACAGGTGAGGATAGGTGGGAAAAAAACACATGCCAGTGGAGACGGGGTACACATGCATGCGTGGGCCTGAAGATCTGGGCGCTGGTGTGTGTGTGTGTGTGTGTGTGAGAGAGAGAGAGAGCCTATGTATTTCTCTGAGTGTAATTTGTGTATGTGCAAGAGCTATCAATCAATGTCAAGTGGGGTTGTTGTTATTCAGCTTCAGCTGCTACTCTGACTGACATGAATGCTGAGTGCATGCATTGCTCTGTGTGTGTTATTCAAGAGGTAGGAGTAATTGTCGAGAGTTTGTGTATGTGTGTCCTTGTGTGTGTGTGTGTGTGTGTGTGTGAGTGTGCCCACACTATGTTTCTGAATGACATGAACACTGGAGTGCAGGCATTCCTCTGTATGTGTACAGTGGGAGATTAACTCAAGCTAGTAAACAATGTCAAGAGTTATGGCTGTGTTTGAGCTCTAAGCTACTTACTTCCAATAGCATGAATGTGTCAGGGCATGCATTCCTTTGTGTGTGTGTGTGTGTGTGTGCGTGTGTGTGAGGCCTATAGGATGCCAACTCATTACCTAGGAGCCAAGTAAACAATGTCAAGAGTTACGATTGTGTTAAGAGCTGCCTACAACTCAATTACTCTGAAACTCTTTGGCTGAAGACACATGAATGCTTTCTGCTGAGCTGGTCAATAAAAGACATCACTAACACGCTGTGAATTAGTGCAACACCTTTCATCTCAACGTCCTCAACATAAAATACTGCAAGTTTCTGTTGTGCTGCAGGGAGTGTGTGCGTGTGTGTGTGTTTACAGCACGGCTGAATTCATTTCATTTTCAGTTTAAAAAGTGGAAAACGTGAATATCCTAATACCCTATTAACAATAACCTATTAAGAAATAATTAAGAATGAATGCTCTATTATTATATTAGTAAACAAATTGCAGCTCCAATTGACATTTAAAAATGATTGAACTGAAAGTGAATTCTCTGTTCTGTTTTTGATTGGAAATGAATGAATCACAACTGAAGACAATAAAAACAAACTCAGCTTGTCACTTTTGTTAAATACATGATTTATGTGCACCATCTGAGTTAAAAACTAAGCTTTATCATTCTGAGTGATAGTACAGTAGCTGCCGAAGGCATCTGATTATTCTATTCATCTCCAGCAGCCTTTTCAAAGCGCTCTTTCACCTTTCCATTTGAGGTTAACAGTAAGTGCCGCATCCTCTGCCAAACACAGGCGTTACAATACCTCCAGTATCTTTTAGTACCAACATAACAACAGATTATTTTATTTCTTCTACAGCGTGGTAATTAAAAAATGTAAATCATTGTTCGCAGTGTTACTGTGTGTATAATTTGTCATTGGAAATGTGTATGTGTGTATCCATAAATAAAGCAGAGAGCAAACAGAAAGTTCCTGTTGGCTTAGGATCTCTGTGGGTTCTGGCTCTGATCATAAACAAATGTAGCCATCATAGAAATCCTTTACTGCACACTTGCTGCTCTACTTCTACACTTCACCCCTGTGACAATTTGTGTGTGACTTTCAAATTTTGATCTCTACGATCAATTGCTTTCAAAATTCAAAATGTATTCTCTTTTCAGTCATGAAGGCACAAGAAAAGACCTGGCAACCAGCCATCTGAGAGACGCGGTGCGGTATACAGATTCTGTTCAACTGCATAACATCCAAGAAATAATTATGTGCACTGGCTGCAGGACTGACACAGGATTGAAGACTCCTATGATGGCTACCATGCGAATGACTGACCTTCTTTCAGATTCATAATACTTGCTGGGGTAATTACACTGTCACACAATATGAATAGTGGAATTACTCATGCCATGTGTTTGCTTGATGGCACAAGATTGTTCTGTGGTTCTCCATCTGAGCAAGCAAACATCACCACTCCCTCAGAGAGTATCTGGAAGCATCTCAATCACTGATTCAGAATCACTGAGTGGACAGCATCGTCATGTCTAGTCAGACTAGAGATTTTTAAATGATCTGGTCGAAGTGAGTTTACAAAGGTATTCTGGGTACTAGCTCATAATCTTAAGGTTTTAGGATGAACTGATCATATGCATCGTCATATCCTCATCACAAATATCCTTGTATACATTAGAATACATACATTAGAATATTACCATGGGAACTGAAGTTACACACATCAGAAAAAACAACAGTAAACGGGATAAGGTGCCCCAGTGTCCAGGCTAATTGCCATATCCCACCTGTCATATTCAGATTTCTCATAATCAGGATATGAGGCTATCCAGGTTATTGATAAATGGTATATGGCGTTTACATGTGGCAACTCAAAAAAAGAATACTTGAGTATTTTAGTGTGCATGTAAATGAAGCCAGTGTTTTCCATCTGAAGTGAGAAAAACACCAGTGGACATTCGAGCCGAATTCAGATCATTCTCAAATCAGTGAATTCAGGGAGTGGACTTTCTTCAAAATTCAAACTTTAAAATGCTTAAAAAGGATGCCGTGACATATAAAATTTTAGTTTGCTGTCACATTGTGGGAAACTGTGCAGCCCGTTGTGCCCCTCGGTTTCAACGATGAATACTGACAGTGCTAACAAGACATTTTAGGGACACTAACAAAGATAAATGCGGAAAGTTTTCCCACAGCGTGACAAGCGTTTGGTAAAGAAAAATAACCAAGTGAAATTCAGAATGTCAGGGTTTCCTTTTAGAGCTAATGGTTAATAAATTATATCATTGGTAAATAGATTGCAGTTCCCCATCACATTTTGATTGAATTACACATTGACTGAATTAAAAGTGAATTCATCTCAGTCCTGCTGCAGGTGTCCTGTCCCTCTAATTCTGACTGGACGTGACAATAATGCCCAATCTGTTTCTCTCTCTCTCTCTCTGTGTGCTTCTCTCTGTGTTTCTCTCTCTCTTTCTCTCTGTATCGTCCATCTGGTTCTAGTCCAGTCCATGTTTTCTTCTGTGGTTCTTCAATCAACACTTCAGTGAATGCAGCCCTTAAAGGGAAGGTTTACCCCCCCAAAAAACGTGTCAAGGGCATATTTCACTCAAAACAAAACCAATCTGGATTAAGTGTCTCCACAAGTACAGCGTACATCAGTGTTTCTTAAAACTATAGGTTGGGGACCCAAAAAGGGTCGCAGCAGGCCTGTTTCTGTTTTTTCCGCACATGGCAAGAGCTCTGTCTGTAATTTGATGAGCCTGGGCTCCAGGGAGAGACTACATTCGCTCAACTTGCATCCCGGACTGAAAAAGTTGAAGTTGGTATATGCGAGCCCCAGAGAGGTGGAGGAACATGGTGGATTGTGAAATGTCCCTTTATGGGGCTGTCAGGCCACCAGACCCAGGCGGGAGATCTTAGCGGAGAGGAAGGAGTGGAGGATGAAGACGATCGGCTTTGGGCATGAGTGGAGGTCCAGTTGCTGGAGGAGAATAGGACAGAACAGAGAAAAGTAGAGAACATAACACAATGAAATTAAATAGGATAACAAAGAACAGGAGAGAATAAAATAGAACTTAGAAGAATATAATGGGACATGAATAGGATAAAATTAGTATAATGGAATAGAGTAGAACAGGACAAGATAAATAGGATAGAATAGGAATGATTAGAGGATGAGATGACAGCAGAAGGGATGACAGAGAGAGAGAAAAGGAGGGGAGGGGAGGAGAAGAAAGAGAGAAATCATAAATCACATAACACCATAAAAATATGTTCAACACACACACACACACAAACCAACTCCACAGTCAACAGTTCCAAATGAGGCAGGGATTAGATTGCCATACACACAGTCCTAGTTGGCGCTAAGCACTGTACACACACAAACACTGCAGCGCTGTGAACAAAGCTCCGTTCATAGCATGAGTTGACTGCGGGTAATGGAGTTTCACCAGTAGTATGACTCACATCCTGTTCCTATGGCCCATAGGGAGATTCAGCCTGCAAATTCACACTTGAAACTGCTGTTTAGTCGGTCCAATTAAACTCAGAGGAGGGGGATGTAGAGATGGAAACTGTGACGTCTTGACTTGTTTGTCTTCAGCAAACCCTGTGCAGTGAAACCTGAGTGGGTCTACATATCAGAACTGTCTCGCAGAAACCTTGTATATCCAAGTCACTCCAAACCAATGGAGTGATTTTGTGTTTTGGCCCACTGAGCAAAGAGAATGTTTTGAAGCTAATATATAGTATATTGTTTTATTCTACAATTCACTATCAATGGTTTGGCTTGGTCCAAGCGCCATGACACATTTTCTATATGTGGGGGACAACACAAACTGTCAATTTCAGTAAAAGAGACAAAATTTCATTTCAGACATATTTTCTGCCAAATAATGACAGTATATCAACGCTGGGGAAAAAGGGCCCAGTTGATCTCAGTTTCACGTTGAGCTAATGAGCTATCAGCCACATCCATAATTGCCTTGGGATTTTTATAAAGCCTTATCTACAACTGTGCTGGGATTGGGAAATGCTACGGAAACCAAAATCTATTCTGTTCAGACAGCCAACAGAGGGTTTTGAATCAAAGCTCTGATGTCTTTGCTTATTTGCCTTCAGCAAAAACTGAGCTGTCAAACACAAGTGAGTCTAATGGAGTTTTCCTAGTGAGCTGTGTATGCAGTGTCATCCAGAGAGATCGAGTGGTTGATATAAAACATCTGAGTTTCCTCTCTAAATGCCCTACAGGTTAAACCTAGAGAGAAAATATTTTAGTTTTCACTGTGACTTTATTTTCCAACATACAGTAAATCACAGGGCCATGGCTTTGTGAATGATGAAACATCAATATTGAAAGAACAGTGTATATTAGTGCTAGAGGAAGCTGTTAAAAGGGCCCAGTTACTACTTACATTGACCTTGGAAAACCTTTTCACATCAAGCATTTCAAATAAGAACCATGGGACTGAACATTTAAACTAAAGTTACAGTGAAAACTGTTCATTACTTGGAGGATGGCCCATGAAACATGAGCCACCTGGGCTTCCATACAGTGAGCGCTTGGGTGGTGCAAACTGATTAAAACTCTTACAGTAACTGACAGGCTATTTTAAAGGAAAAGTCCGCCCTCGGACACTGTTATATATCATCAGTCTGTGTTGTTCAATGCATCCCGGGAGTTATTTTGTAATGAAATTTTGTAATTTACCTTTTTGGTGTACCCACTTTCCCTCAACCTGCCCTGTGTATTTCTACTCTTGTCTACTTCAGTTAGGGATTTCCTACGTTTCCCAGAATGACTTTCAACAACACCAGAGAACAGGCGAGAATTGTTCCATTTAGCTCTGGGTCGTATGTGACCGTAAAGTTAGCTTGATATTGGATATTGCTTTTTTTCCACCTTCAATAACTTGTAAAGTGAACAACTAGAAGAACATTTATAAATATTTTTGTAATTTCAATATTTGAAAAAAATTTTTTTTCTTGAAGGTGGAAAAACAACTATCCAATATCCATAGCCAATATCCAATATTAAGCTAACTTCACTGCAGTTTTTAAGTAGGTGGAGAGAGCAACAGCGGCAGCGCTAGCGCAACACGTCTTGTGGCTGCATTGCATTATGGTCTAAAGGCTACTGGGAGTAGAGAAATTGGTATCTCTGCCTCTTCCACTATGGATTTCTTCCTAAATGAAGAGAAGCCCTTGCTCTTTGGTTCTGAGGGACTGACACCAAAAGCGATTGTTAACAGTTAATGGTTTAGATAGCTGATTTTTTTCTCCTATTGTAGCTGTGCTGGAAATATCTCAAAGTGATGTCATGTCGCCAACGTTTGGCCGCTTCTCCGCAGAATATAAATACACCACCAAATAACAAAATGGACCCAGGAATGCAAGGTACATCACCAAAAGCTGTTTTCAACAAGTGTTAGGTTGGATTTTTCCTTTAAATGGAAACTCTGATGTTTCGTCTTGTTTGCTTTCAGTGAACTTTGAGCATGGCCAATGAAACCTGGGCCAACTGGCTTCCTGTCAGAGCTGGGCAGCTGCGCAACATCTCTTGTTACTTTTTGACAAAGCGTGTTTTAAAGATGTGCTGACAGCAACACACAGCGTGTCGAAAAAATACAGTGTTACAGAGTTAGTATCATTAAAAACAGTGCTTTAAAAAAAAAAAAACACTCACAATCTCCCCCTCCTTCCCTCCAAAGTCGAGGAAGAGCATGCGAACTCCGTCATCCGAGGACATCTTAAGTTTCTCATAGGGGTAGGAGAGCAGCACTCTGGGCCTGGTGGGGGTGTGAACGCCCCTCTCCTCCCCGTTCTCCCCCTCTCCCCGACTGGGCTCGGCCAGCACAGAGAAGCCCTGTTCGTAGTGGACCACCAGCCGACACTCCTGGCCCCGATACAGACAACCTGGAGGAGAGAGAGAGAGAGAGAGAATCAGAACTGAAGTTAATGCATTTTGATCTCTATTTTTTTAGGGAGGTTGTAGACTTTCATTTTGGGTTGTTTGATAACAAAGTGCTTATGAAGAAGATAATGAGGTCTCATCAGTATTTCCCAGAATTAATAAAGTCTGGAGGAGAGGAAAATGAGTTGGAATCAAATCAGGAGTCAGAATGGGAATCATCGTCTTTGTACATGCATTACACAACACAGTAATAAGAGCGAGGAGTAAAAGTCAGGCTCTAAATTACAGTCACGGGTGTTTTACATAAGGAGCAGTACTGCTTTTGTTGTATTCTGAGCCCCTTAAAAATGTATATCTTCCCTGTCCTTGGAAAACCTCCTGTCTTGGAAGGAGGACACAGATTTGTATTAGATAGGCGGGGGCATTCATTGTGATTACTGTGTTACATGTTCATATGTTAATAGGTCAGATGGTTTTACATAGGGGTGGGCGATAAAACCATAACAATAATGATCTAAATAAAATTTTCCTTGATATAAATGTCATTTTTTGATCAATAAAGTTGGTACAATTTCTTTTTCATGCCGTGACAGAAAGCTGATTGAAGTGACATAGAAAATCTTTAGGACAGTGAGAGGAACACACTGACGTTTAGTACGGCAGTAAGGAAGATGAACAAAATCCCACGCAAAGAAGGTTGACATGTGACAGTGAAGAAAGAGAAATCCCCACAGATAAGGAAGACGTCATTGATAAAAAAGGTCAATCAACTTCTGGGAACAACAAACTGAGAGATGTGCATTGGGAAATGCGTTGAAGTCATTGGAAATGGTATCGTCCTTTACAGCACACAGAACCCGTCCCAACTGAGTGCTGGTGGTCGACCCTGAAGAGCCAACGAACTAATCTGAGCAGGAAACAATACTAGAGCATCAGCATTTTCCATTTTTTTAAACAGCCACAAAGACATCATGATATACTGCAGTGTAAAACCATGCTGCCAGTTAGCCCAGATGACTCATGCTTTGATAATAAAGAATTATTAAAACTTCAATTAACCTTTTGGTTTCTCCAGCTTTCACTATAACATTCTTGGCCATGTCGCCCAGCCCTAAATGTTGAGGGAGCAATTACAGCGTTCTTCTTTCTTTATTACATTTTATTATATCATTTTATTAGGTTGTCCACTGCGTCCCAAGTCTGCTGCTGTGACAGTGGAAATCCTCTGAACACACTACCTATCTATCAACAGAAGATCTCAACAAACATCTCTTTTCCTTGTGCTGTGTGCCCCACTCAAATCAGAGTGTACCGTCTCTGTTTTCCCAGATCACACATAACAATTTAGCACACTTCAATGTCAGACTATTCTCTTCACGCCGAGACCATCCCGCTGAAAGCAGAGTGCTACTATATCTGTTCTCCAACATTTCTCATCACTTTCACTCCTGCGCTCTCCTCTCTTCGCAGCGTGTGTCTGGCTGAAAGCTGAGTGTACTATCTTTATCTACTCTCCCAATTTACACATCACTTTCCTCCGCTTTAGCAAACCCATCTCTTCTCTATCCAGTGTGATCTGTCTCTATTTAGTCTTCTTTCTCAACGCTTTGACAGCAGAGCGTCCTCTCTCCCACCAGACATGTAGCCAGCATGCTGAAAGGTTCATTTACAACTTCTCTGTCTTGACACTATCTCATCTACTGAGCAGTGTGTGTGCGTGTGTGTGTGTGTGTGTATGTGTGTGTGTGTGTGACACAGAGAGACAGGGAGCGAGAGACGAGAGTTGTTATCTCTCTATTGTTTACTGGCAGCCTGAGTAGGGTGTGTGTGTGTGTGTGTGTGGTGTGCATACATGTATGTGACAGAACGGAGAGTGTGTGTGTACATAAGAGGGTGAGAGTGTGTGTGCTGGAGGGAGAGAGAGAGGGTGTGTGTGTGTTCTAGCATGCATGTATGTGAATAAGAGACAGGGAAAGAGCATGTATGAGTATGTCTTATCTCTCTCTGGGCTACAGAACGCATCAGTAGTGTGTGTGTGTGTGTGTGTGTGTGTGTGTGTGGGGTGTGTGTGTGTGTGTGTGCATGTGTGTATCATCTCTCTGCTTCACAGTCTCTTTTGTCCGACTATCAACAGGCTGATTCTCCAACGACTGAACTCTGTTGTCAGTCAAACCCTGCTAATCGCTCTATACATATCTGAATCCCTTCCCCGTTTGGCTCTTTATTTACAGGCGATTATGAAACCAAGGTTGACAAATGTGTACACAGTAACACACACACACACACACACACACACCAGACCTAGGTCAAATAGAATTCGCAAATAATTCTCAGAGTTTATTTTACCCTGTACGGAGCACCAGATGGGTGGGGTTTACCACATGAGAACATAAGATAAGCTGCTAGTCATAGAAGAGTATACTAAATTAACTTGGCATGAAATTCGAAGAACATCATCTTCTCACTAACTAGGAACTCTAGATGAATGCAGTAGAGTTTGAACCGTATCTGAAAACTTTCTCAGGAGTCTGTTGTTGTTGAGAACGGAAACTCTGAAGGCGATCAAATGTTCTGTAACAGTAATATTGTGTTTTTGTTCTATTCTTAACATGTTCTGCTGTTTTTTTTTTTGTTTTGTTTTTTACCAGAAGCAGCATATTAATCCGCCTGTCTCTCCTTATCAAACATGAAACACACTTAAACAGCGGGGGTTTGTTGAAGGCAGCTTGCAAAAACAAGAAGCAATGGTGGCAGAAAGTAAGAAACTGAGAATCTGCATTAGAAACGAGTCGAGTCCCCTACTGCCTCACACATACACACACACACACACACACACACACAACGAATATATAATATCCCTGAAATCCTGAAAAACCCCATTCACGATGATGAATGAGACCCACAATGTCTAATAATATTCTAATGATGTAAAAATGATCTGAAAGGATAAACGTCTCCCTAACGGCATAACAGTTGTAAATGGGACGGTGAGTACGGGGTTTCTGTTTTGTTCAAGAGTGAGAATTAGATGTGAAACTCTACTCTTCTACCTGAGAGCCTTGATCTATGGGGCAAGCAGGGTTTCCCACCAGAGCGCACACTCATGCGTGCGTGCACACACACACACACACACACACAGAAAGGGGCTTTTCAGGCCACAACAAAAGCCCTTCTTTCAGCAGGACGGTGAGTGGAAAGACAGAGGGAGGGAGAGAGGGGCAGAGCGAGAGAGATGGAGAAAGACCGATAACACAGAGAATGAGAGACAGTGAGAGAGGAGGGAGACAGACACTCACTCGGTTACCATAACGACCAGCGGAAATGCTTAAAGGTTATTAAGGGACAGAAACAGTCATGTTTACAACTTGTGAATGACATTAGGGGCAGGGAAAATACTTCATATATGGAAATTACATCCCACAGCACTCTGTCTGCGTTGAGGAGAGTCAAGTATTACGCTACGCTACTTCTGGTGTCACAATAGGTTAATAGTTAGGTTAATTTTCCACAACCATTGCTGTAAAATTGTTTTTTAAATGGCTGTGAAAGCGCAGCCCTTTAGTGCTGAAAGTCATTAGAGTGTTTATCTGTTCATTAAGCAGACTGGCAAAATAAAGGCAATGCCCATTCGACCTCTAAAACCACTTAACAACAAATTTTGCAGCTGTCACCTTGGATAGCAACAACATTAACAACAACAGGAGTGGTAGTCCAGCCCTGTCTCATGAAGCCAGCTCAACATAGCCAGGGTATCTTTGTCGCTGCACGTCCTGATTTTGCCGAGTTAGAGCCGTCCCAGGGTCAAGGGCGGTGCTTGCCTTAAAACTGCTCAGCCAATCCCAAACTTCATCATATGACATCACTACCTGTGCACGGTTTTGTTATGGGTTTTTTTTGCACCCTTGGATTTTGTAAAATCACTTTGACTTGTTCAATTCTGTGCCAGAGGTAAGGACCTTTCTTTAAGATGTTATTTGTTGATGTGATAAGCATAACACATTGGTTTAAAATAGTTGCTTTAGCTAACGTTAGCATGCTTACTACCTAACTTGGCTATAGCCATTGCTACGTTACTTGCTAATGTGTTTTCATACTGTAAAACTTTTATAATGTACTTGGAACCTGCTTGGAACAGTTCCTTCACAATGTTTTGTTGCAAAGTTATGGGACTGGATATCTACCACTTAGCTAGCTAGCAAACATGGATTTAATCCTTCTGTGTTGACCCAGGGACATCATGCCTAATGTTGACCCAGGATTGACCTAAACTCTGTCAACCCAGGATTTGCCAATCCAGTTATGAGCGCGTTCACATGAAAGGTTTGTAACAAATAGCCAGTCACATTCAACATGGACAGATCCAGAGCAGCATATTAAAAATAAGATGAAACCTTATGGAAATTAGGTCATGGCAAAGTAATATGATTCCACGGGGAAAAGGAAATACAATGTAAGCACACAACTAGAATACAAAAATAAGCAATAAAAATTGTAGAAAATAATAAAACAATAAAAGCGGTAGTCTATAAATAATTGTGGGGTTATGTAAACATATTAGTAGACTGTTAAAGTGTGAAGAATGGGAAAGAAATGGAGTATTAATCTTCTTTCAAGAAGAACAAACTATTCTAATGAATAAATATGAGCAATACAAAAACATAATAGTGAAAAGTAACAGTGTTGCTGCTGCCAAGGCTAGAGAGGATTGCTGGAGGAAAATTGCAGATGGTGTAAATGTGTAAATAAATAGGCTTATCTTTGCCTGTCATTAAGGCACAGTGGGCATATTCATTGATACAGGTTTGTGTCACACTGAGGCTGTGAAGATTTCCTATTCACAAAGACGGCCTCATGTTCCCCAGTGCAGCGGTGATGGAATATGGGTGCAATATACACTATTGCACAAATCACTCTCGGGAATCCTATGAACGAATTTCATCACATTTAATATGAAACAGTAAATTTTAATTAATTATTGATAACTAATATATAGTCTACTAATGGCATCTGGCCCTCTTTTACAGCCAGAGTGGGTAAATGGCATGGAAACGCTACAAACATATATCTGATAAAATAAATCATCATGGAAAACAAAGTGAACACCGTTGCCCTGTGAACAGCCCTTCTTACAACAGTTCTTTTTATTATTTGTTTCATTAATTTGAATGCAATGTTTTCATTCATATCAGTTACCTGGGATCCTCTGGGAGTGGTGATGCCATTTTTCCAGAGAGTTGATGGCTTTTTCTAAGATTGGATCCGATAGCCTCAACATAACTCATTAGCTGTGCAGCCTGTTACCATGGTGATCAACCCTGCTATAAAGTGAGCCACTGATGTGAGAAAAAGCCAAAGTTAAGCCCAAAGTTAGCTCGCTAACCCACTAATCCTGCTTTATGAAACAGGAAAAGGCCCCCAGAAGCAGAATAAGTAGGATTACTCAGTTAACCAGATAAATCTGATCATAAAATAACATCTCAAATATTTTACAAGATCTGGCTGTGCGGGTTCAGCTTCATCAAACACTCCATGGGTCTGTCAAGCACAGCAGATAACTGTTGAAAAGATTTGGATGGATGTTGTACTTTGCTTTCACACACACACACACGCACTGCTCTCTCTCTCTCTCTCTCTCTCTCTGGAATTTTGACTTATATGTTTGTAGTTTCACACTGTAAACATTCAGGTTTGGCCATTTAATTTTATCAAATTATTTAGGGACACTTCTTTATGACCTCTGAAAACTTTTAGGAGGGAGTTTAAGCACCGTCACCTTGGACATAGTGACAACAAAAATGACAACAGGGCAAGTGCAGGTGAAATTTGATTTCTGAGCCAAATAAATGACTTTCCCCTCTAAAATCCCTCCAACAATGGCCCGCTGCCCGGTGAATGATTGAGAGTTAATCTATCTTTGGAGCAAATCTGTATCACGAGCCTTGACAGTGAATAAACCATCATAATGATATATCTGAATGTCACACGGATGAAAAGCTGACAAGGTCAATGGAATGGCTCCTCAAGTGACCACTGGTGAAAAATGACTGAATGCACTTTGTATGCATTATCAAACTCCTTTTCATCGAAGTGTAAATTACTTTTCTATTTCCGTAACAAGAGATGAAACCAAGGCCTTGCTGCTAACATCAATCTGTTTCACAAAAGTAATGGGATTTAATTTCAAATAGAAATTCAAAGGTGAACAATAAATACTCAGTAGGGTTCTCATTTTATTTTTATTCGTTCATTTAGCCTGTGACATCGACCTGTGTCATAAGTCAGTGTCACACACTTAATCTGCTGATTCCACAGCTACATTTAAGCTGCATGTCTGTATTGAACAACATATTCAAGTCTAGACAGCATTTTGTCATGGCATTAAAAATTGTGATGTCCCTTTAACATCCACATTTCTCTGCTAACTAGCATGACATAACGATTTGACATCATCAGAACAGAGTCTTGAATTTAAATTGAGCTCTGTAGACGTGAGCGAAGCCTTGCCATGCGAATCACAGCGTAACATCTACTTCTGCATAGGTGCGGACGCAGTTTGGAGGGTTTCAACAAGGCAACACACTTTGCAGAAACAGTGCTGGCAAAGTATGGGTATTTTGTTGACATGCTGTATCATCTGCTGGTACACAAGCATTGTTAGTGAGGATAGGGCAGCCCACCTGTTTCATATATGAGAGGGAGCCGAACTGAAATTTAATTTGGCACGATGTTGTTATAGATGGAGAGAGGGGAGACCCAAGGGAAAAGGAAAGTGGAGTTCCCAGAACATTTTGTGCTTGGAGAGAGACTGAGGCAAGGAGGGAGAGGGGGAGGGGTGGGGTGCTGCGAGGGACATGCTGTCGGAATTCCCAGGACAGCCAATACCCGATGCCAAAGACCACACACACACACACACACACACACACACACACACACACAAAGAATGGCATTCCATTCTATAAATAGCTAGTGCTTTGTCCATGTCTTCCATATGGTTGTCAAATAATATCACAACCCCCCTCCTAACCAAGTGTGTGTATGTGTGTGTGTGTGTGTGTGTGTGTGTGTGTGTGTGTGTGCATGTATACCTTATGCTTAACACACTGCGTTCAGACATTCAGAACCAAAGGAGCTATTTAGGCTTGCAAGACCTCAGCTACATGCACACCCTTGCAGTCATTTAAAGTTTGGGCATACGGCGCCTCATTTATCAAGCACTTTCCGAATGGATTTGTTCGTAAATCCTTTGCATCCATGTTTACACATAAAAAAAATCGGGATTTATCAGTTTTCGTAGATCTGAATCTGATCTGAATTTGTAAGTCCGAGCGAAATTTACACCTGAGTCAGCATGTGCACCGTGTGTGTAAACTCCACAGTTCGTCTTTTACGTAAAGTCTTTCCCTTTTATTAATGAAACCGGGCGTTAAATAGGCTGCTTTGAACGTATGCCTACTTTTTCTCAAATTATTACACAGCATAAATAAAGCAACATTTTAAAGAAACAGTCCCAAATGATCTAGACTCAGAGGGAATGGAGAAGCAGGCGAGAGACATTTTCCTACAGTCCGACCCACAATCCGACGAGGTCTCTTCCCTTGAGCTTCTTGGCCGGTGAATAGTTTCAGTGCTGGGCATGATGTCACTGTCCCCATCTGGATCAACGCCAGAGACCGACACCTCCCATGGCCCCGATGTTCCTTTGGTTGGCTGCGATGCGCTTTTTAGTGAAGTTTTAAATCAAAACACTTTCTTTGAACTTTTTGCACAGTTCTCTGTGTGGATGTAACGGCATTTGCGCCGTGATTAGTACCTCAATTTCTGTGTTGCTGAAGTTCTTCTATTTCACTTTCTTCTATGCCATTTTGTTTCAGAAGATTATGTTTGGTGGTGCATTTCTGAGGCAGTGCCATTATGTTCATTCATCCGGTCCTGTGAATGCGCTTCCTATTTAGGAGTGATTAGGATTCCTCAAAATACGCACGTGTATTCAACTGAAAAAAGATGTTGAATGCAGCGTAAGTTTTTAGTTTGTATCAGTTTACGTGGAAATATACACACAAATTTACAAAGGTATTGATAAACGAGGCCCATTTTGCTGCAGTGTGCCTTAAAATGCCTGAGGAAGAATCACAGAAACCAGTTGAACCAGTTGTACAGCATGGTTATCTGTGCAGTTCATTTCACTTGACTTCATCTGCAGGTGCTTGTGTCTGTAAGCTATATATTTGTACGTGAACCTGTCTGTGTTTGTGCTTGCTTGAATGAGTCTGTGTCCATTTAATGGTGTTTGTGTCTGTGAAGTGTATGAATGTGTGTGTGTGATGTATCAGTACTCACTAGTAGTAACTTCTTTAATCATCTCAGCTGAGGCGTGACACCCGTTGACTATGTGCCTGGTCCACAGGGACAGATCCTTGGTGGTCTCAGCCCGGAACAGGTGGGCCTCGATGCCGAGCCGCGTGCCGGTCCGGGTGGCAAAGGACAGCTCTGTGCCAGAGTGGGGCGACCCCCGCTCAGGGCCAGAATGCACCAGTCTGTACGAACACATACACACATCATGTCGTATACTGTAGAACAGTGCAGTGCTGCCGCGATAACCGAAATTTCAATACCACTTTGATATGTTTACTGTGGTATGGTATAGTATCAAATTTTTAGAAGTCAAAAATCATGACAACACTAGTGGCCAGCAAATGATCTTCATTATTTTGGTGTGTGTCTGTGTGTGTGTGTGCATATGTCAGTAGACCTACCGTGTCGCTAGCAGTGGGTAAGTGTGTGCGGGACTATGCCAGGCCTCCTTGCCTCTCGGTAGACTTTCATACAACAGCAGGTCTTTCTCTGTCACCACCACCAACACCGGCCTCCAACACTGCTTCTCACTCTCTGTCTGCAAGCACACAGCATGGACACAGAAACAGATAATGAGACGAGGTTAGCTGAACAGTATTTTCAAATGAAAACACGGCTAACTGGAAGGTTGTTTGATTTGAACGTGACTCAAGAACACCCCATTGACCAAGACACAGGATCTGATGTAACTATCCCTTCTGCTATTTAGGGTGAGCACAAATGTAGATACAGTTGTTTAGAGGAAGGGGGAGGGGTTATCAATGGTTCTGTGCCAACAAGTGACTTTAGGGGACTGATGTCATGACAGAGGAATGGTCTGCATATGATGTGTGAAAGACTCAGCAATGTGCGTAGACCAGCCTTCACCTTACCCTGCAAACAAATTCCCAACTCGATAAGAGAGTCAAGAACAGCATGCGGACACAAACTGAATATGCATACACACACACACATGCGCACTCTTTCTCCACCTCACACGCTCTCTCTCACACACACTCTTACTCCTTCTCTTGTCTCCCTCCGTCTCTCTGTCAATATCTCACTCCAATTTGCCCCAAAACAATATTGAAGAAACAACCTAATCTGGGTCGCTACAAAGCTGTTCTCAGTAAAAGCATCTTGGTCCTCCACTGGGAAATTTGCAAAAAAAAATCAAGGTGGCTGATGAGCAGGTGAAGTGTTGTTTCTACACTTAATTTCCCTAAAACTCTATGATTAATAAGGGAGATGCTGACAGAGCCCATGCTGTGCCCCCTCACACACCCGGCACTCCTAACTCAGCAAAGCCCTGGCTTTCCCTACAGAATACACACAGTTAATCTTAGAGCACACATACACACACACACACACGCACGCACACACACACAGCCCTGTATTTCATTTCACAATACTCTATAACTGTTCTCATTATGAGGGCTTATCTGCAGCCCAGCCATGGAATCCTAAGCTGCTCTTTGAAGTTCCTTCTCAGCCAATCATATCTCAGGATTTACAGGGTCAAGGGTCAGCTTTTTAACATAATGAGAATATGTTGCTAAGTAACGGTATTGTAATACATTTTATAGAAGGCTCAAATATGGGCAAATACATGGGGACTAAATTAGGTAGGTGTGTGTGTGTGTGTGTGTACTTGCTCGTGTGTATTTCAAAGATATGTTCACATGTGTGTGTGTGTGTAGACATGCACAAGCAGCATACAAGCACACACACACACACACACACTCAGCAGTCACAGGGAGATAATAAGAGCGAAGACAGCAGATTAAAAACGGGAAAAATCTACAGGCAGGCAAACATGGGTAGCACACACACACACACACACACACACACACACACACGCACAAACCCATATCTGCGCACACACATCCATACCGGCATTTAGTCTCTGTGTATTTGTACTGTTGGGTATTGTGCAGCATTTCACACACACACACACACACACACACACACACACACACACCAACCCCTACCTTCCCTGCCAGCCATCCCAGGTGTCGTATCTCTTTGCTGCCAGCGACCCCCGTCCTGGCCGTGCTCTGGATGACCTCTGCCAGGACCCGCTGTGGTTGGACAACAGTGTTTACAACAGATGATATTTACTACAAAGTACACTCTGAGCAGCTCTGAGGAGCTCTCATAGGCCCACTGTATAACCATATAAATATCCAATTCTAATAGTCACATCATTAATAATTACCTGTAAAATAATCAAGTCGATAATTGAATAATCCTTATTTAATAACTGAAACCAAAGTACAGACTTCATAGCTGAGAGAATGACAAATGCCATGTGTGAACTGCAGACCTGTGCCAGTGCGGAGGTGGCAGAGTGCATGGCAGAGAACCAGGCCAGGGCAGATGGCTGGTCTGGGCACCGCAGCACCACGGTGTGCCTGGCATCAGGGGAGTGCAGCTCCAGTTGTCTGGAAGAGGAGATAAGAAAGTTAAAATGGCTTTAACCCCTCTGTTATCACAGGGGGCTTTAAAGGTTTTTTTTTTTTTTTTTTTTAGCTCAGGACCCCAGACAAGAAAATTATTTTCAGACGATTGGAAATGTAATGCCAAGTGGGGCCCGCCACAAGTAGGCATGATACCCATTTTGGTCGTGACCCATAGTTTAAAAAACCAGGTGTATCTTTTTTTATGTTTCAAGCTTCAGTAGATGCTCCTTTGTCTCACTCCCTTGAAAATGAACATGGCAATACCTTCAGAACAAGGCAATGTACTGAAATTTCAGACCAAAGCTAAGTTTATTCAAAACATGAAACAGGCAGTGCACATGCATTCTCTGTGGGCCATATGACACAATGCTGCCTCCCACTGAATTTCCATAACCAGTCTCCTTATATCATATGGGAGTATTTCTGGCCTCCAGAGAAATTGAGAAGCGTCTTACAGACGCTTCTCAATCTCACTAAATGGCTCTTTGATTGTGTGCACAGTAAATATGAATTTTAAAAAGGTCCATATTGCAGCCTTTATCGTGTAGAATGCAGCACATTGTTGCTTCATATTGTAGTACCAATATGATTTCAATATAGTGTTCATCCATATGCAGTATAACCTGGTAGAAATGTATACTGAATAGGGATACTAAAGCAAAAGCAAACTGTCCTCTCTCCTTTTAGAGAAAGAAGAAAATAACTAAAAAAAACAATGAAACCTCCTATTTCCTCCTCCAATATTGTAGGAAATGCTGTCATTAAATATGCATTGAAAAAACAGACACAAGTTTCATAAATTATGTCTTTTTTTGTAAGAACAACCTGTTCTTGAAAACGTAATAAAACATACTTTTTCTTTTGACAGAATGAAGAAGAAGAGTGATATTATAATCATCTTTGATGTGGGGCTAAACTATTAATTATGGCTGGCTCAGAGGTTTAGAGGACGAGACATGGTAAACAGCTCTTTTTCTCCTGCCTGCCTCATGCTGAGATTTGACCATGTTTGAAGAGTGTGAACTCAGTGTGTTTCCCCCAGAAGGCTTGAGTGGTGAAAGGTACAACTGAGAGAATACGGCTATTGAAGCTAAAGAGGAATGACACTCATTTTGACGATTCATATATATTATTCCTGTGGAGAAAGCAACCCACAAGACAAGCCAGGAATGAGAGAAGTACGATTTCAACCTGTGACGTCATCAAGATGTTAAATCTGGAGCTACTTGATTCTTTAGAGAATCATTTTCAAGTTCAGAGCTCATAGCATGAATGGAACTCCATTCTTGATCTGGCACCCATGGAGCAGGGTGAGTTCACCAACTCTCGCACAATCTAGCATCTCTAGTAACAGCACTCTACAGTCCAGGTGCTCTTTCTGGTTCAAAACAAACAACTCCAAATCCAGGGTGGGTTTCTACTGTGCAAATATGCTTTCTTTGCATCTTTCTTAATGCTCAGACCCCTAAGTGACCTGGAAAAGCCCCGGTGAATGTGATGAATCTGCTCTTCCATCAAACCCTCGGCGGTGGGAGAGACCCTCTAGATTAGCTCCAGGTGTTTCTTGGGGTTAAAAATAGAACTACTGCCTATAAAAGGGGAGTTGATTAAGGAGAGGCCAAGGGAGAGCAGAGGGGGAGGCAGGGAGAGAAGTGTGGGCCAGATGTGTGGTCGCTAGCCTCCTGTTAAGAGAGGAGGTTCTGTAAGGACGGTGTTTGTTTTAGCAACCAACACAGACAGACTCCTGGAAAGGAGGCCACAGAGCTATAGGCTTTAAAGATACAAGACGTCATGTGGGATACCAACAAAAGGGCAGTTACTCAATTTAAAACAAATAGGGCTGGAGACCTATTTCCCACTTCAGGAGTGAGGAGTCCTGCCTTTTTAAAGGAGCAAGACCTAATGTTAAAAGCAACAAAGGTCAGTCCCATTACGTAAACCTGCGACACAGACTGGAGAGATTATCATTCCAGTTTTAAGCAGAAATTTGTAGTTGCAATAGTGTATTGGTTACTTACATTCAATTTATTTGAAAAAAAAAATCTGAAAGGATTTATATACTGTACCTCTACACTGGCAGCCCCACCATATAATATTGAGATAGGATTCTTAAACATTTTGAACCACTGGCCTAAACTGTTTTATCTGACCTCACCCTGCCACACAAGCCTTTTAATCTATACCACCATTCTTGTTATGTGCAGACTCAACAGAAACAGGCCTATGACCCATTTTTGATCCCGATCCCTAGTTTAAGAAACACTGTGCTAAGGGTTAAGACTGGAGAAACGTCATGACTCCAGATGTAAGATTACTGTAAATCCAGATTATAGTATCGGTTATGGGTCATTCACTTGGTAAAATGTAGCAAAATAATTTTATTCTGGATTATAATAAATGATAAATGATGACAACATGACATGGGAAACATTTTTTATTAGAGCTATTACTGCTGATTAGCATTAGCCATAAACTCAGTTTAGACCCTGGAGAGAGAGAATTGGCCAATGCCTCGTCCGGTCAGCAGCATTGATGAAGTGTGTGTGGGTGTGTGTGTGTGTTTCCACCCACTCAAAAACTTATCAAGGTTAAACGGAGCTAGAAAACCGCCACACTGTGAGGAGCCGTGCTGGTTCTGCTAGGAGCTGTCTCTCTCCTTTACAGCCATGAATGTTTTTCTGTGGATGTCGTGTCTGTGTGGAAGTCTCACATCACACAAAGTCAAGAGAATGTGACAAAGACAGAACTTTAGAGACAGATAAATATAGTCTATCCTGAGAGTAGACACCTTTTTTGACACCCTTTTCTCTCTTTTCCTCCCCTCTCCTTATCCACCCTCCACTCCCCCATTCCTCTCCTCCTCTTTTCTCTCCTTCTCTTTCCTCATACCTCATCCTCCTCATTTGCATTTAACTATGATGGCCCTTTAATAATCCAATCCTAAAACTAGACGGTGTGCAAATTTCTTCTGTATTTACTGTGTACATTAAGAGACAAAAGGTCTTTATCACGTGTCCCTTCAGTGACATCAATGGTTAGTGGCGAAATAGAAATAATAAAGAGAAATCAAGTTTATCTTTATCCCAAAATACAAAATGATGAAACAGATCACTGGAGACTCTCCTCTCCTCACTTTTCTCCTGTCCTCTCAATTCCTCTCCTTTTCTTCTCCTCCTTTCTGCTTTCCACCCCCGCTCAGCTCCCTCACTCCTCTCTCCTACCATCCCCCCCCCCCCCCCTTACCTGCACCCTCCTCTCTTGTCTGTCCTCTTATGCTCATAAACAGTTTAAACAACATCTGCTGCAACTAAGACACTATTCCTCAGAGGGATCCAACATTGCACTGAGTCTAGTAAAACAAAAGATAAGCCATATTTCCCTGTCACTTAACACAAGGCCTTTTAAACCTTTTCAGGCCCAGAACTCCAACTGAGTCATTTTAGTCTTGCCCTGGAAACTAAACCGAACTGTATTAGCACATCGCCACCCATGAAGTGGTGGTGATCCAACGTAAACAGACCCACGACCCATTTTGTGTTCTGACCCACACTGATTTTACAGGCTTGTCTGTGGTATAAACCCCTTGGTGAAGCCTTTAATAACAGATCCCCTGTTCATGGTGTGGTTTAGCTAAATTAAGTGGTGACTTTCACACAACTGTGCAGTGTGATATTTAATGCTTCATTATTACTACAGTGGTAGCCATGGTGCTCCCATCTTGCATCTATCCTGCATTAGTAGTGGCAGCCATGGTTGAAGTCCTGCATCTATGCACAGGTTTGGAGCCACAGTGGATGAAAAATGTCACTTCTAGCCCGGCTACATCTCTAGGTTTCTTTGGATGACTCTTTACTCAGTTTACTGTTTGGACATGGTGAGTCTGGAGTGCCAGCTAACATGTTTTAATGTTGTGTAACACTTTACTTCTGCATACAAGTCTAACAACAAAGCTCTGTTCCGACATCACAGCACTGACATGCAGTGAGGGAACATCCCAGTGTAAATGCTAGTAGGCTTTTTAAGTTACACAGATAAGGATTAAGCATAACAGACCAACATTCAACTTGGGTGTCCTCCCATTTAAACATTTACTAAACATTTACCAGTAGGCTAAAGTGGAATTCGTCCTGGACGCAAGGATTAGAGAGGAAGTGCATTAAAAAAACACAAGTTGGTCAAGGACAATTTGGCCAGGGACTTTATCTGTGTCTGTGAATCTGCCCCCAGCTTTATCAAACCACAAAACACAGTGTTATCTCTGGAAAGCAAAAATTCACCTTGGCACAAGTCACTAGATGAGATATTGACCTCGACTCCTTGTATAACTGGCTGACCAATAAAATCCGCGTTACAGCCAACAAAGTGAATGTTCAACCCTATTTTGAAACACACTCTAAGACAGTATTCACTTCAAGATAGATTAGTGCAGCTGAGAAATATGACCAGAAATATGTCTCTGGGGATTTTTATGATGGTAAGTTATGATCAAATAATTTACTTTATTTATCCAGGAAAGATCTGCTTGGCACATATGATTTTTTTCAGGAATGTCTTGCTAGACATTGTTTCAGTTACACACATTCACATCTTGGAGCAGTTGAAGACTCAGATCCCTATCAGGATTTGAACTGATAAACTTTCTTTTAAAATAAAGTCTATAAAGTCGATAAAGTCTTTTAGCCCAGTCCTCTAACCAGAAGACCATGACACCCCCAGTGCTGCCTTACGCAATGATGGGGATTGGCAGATGGGGACACAATTATTGTCAATAACATGGTGTGTAGGGAATGAAAAATACTGTAATGAAGAAATACTGCTGGTCATCAAATTGTTCATACATTCCATACGTTACCAGCAGAGATAAGTGACAACCATTTCCCCTGTGATCATCGTTTTATCTTTCTAAAAAATGGGAATAATGTCACACATTAGATCATTATGGGTTTCCAGTGTCTGAAATAAATGAGGTATTTTTGTTATGGTTTCTGTTTTGTCATACAGTACAGAGAGCCAGCACTGCCTACAGAGAATCGTGTCCTCCATTCCATGGATGAAGCATTTTTTAAATTTGTTTGTCTGTTTGTATTTATGTGTGTTTGTGTGTGCTAGCTTTTAGGTCTCATGATTTCAGTGTTGAGCAGTATCGCGACGTCCGTACAGGCAGAGCGACTTTGAAGTCAGCGCTCATTGTTACGCCTCGACTTTGATGTCGGCTCCATCGTCAGCAGCTTTGAAGTTTAGTGAGGTTCAACTATCTGAGCGCTTAACAGACTTTTAACATCAGACATATGCAGAGAGGGACAGACATGGACGGAGGGACAGAAAGATAGAGAGTGAGAGTGAGAACGATAGGGCAGACATGGACGGAGAGAGAGAGTGTGGGAGAGTGGAAGAGAGATAAATTAAAAGTAAACAAATAAGTGAGTTTATTTACTTTTCCTCCTTGTTTTTGATGAATTCTCACTGTATACAAATGCTCTGGCAGTACGGTAATGTAACATTCATGCCAATAAAGCAATTTGAAATGGATTAGATTGAAATGACAGAGAAAGAGAAAGAGAAAGCAATCAAGAGGGACCCACAGTGATGGGAGAGAAGGACAGAGATAGGAGAGAGAGAGAGAGAGAGAGAGAGAATCAGGAGAGAGAGGAAATGATAGAAGAGGAACAGAGGGAGGGAATTGTGAGAGAAAATTAAGAGAGAGAGGGACAGAAAGAGAAAAAGGGAGAAGAGGGGAATGATGGGAAAGAGGGACAAAGAAAGAAAGACAAGAGACAAAGAAAACAATGACATGGTGAGAGAGGGGGAGGGAGAGAGAGAGAGAAGGAGAGAGACTGGGGACAGAAAAGACAGAGGGACACACACATACTGTACAGACAGATGGAAAAAAGTTGAAACAGTAAATGGTTTTCGGCCCCCATGCTGTTTGATTGGGCCATTGTCATATTTCCAACCAATTAACTTGACGACACCTCCTTACAGACCGCCCCCCGCTGATTTTCAAGTCTCGGCATTTGACAGAGAATTATCTAAGCGCTACTTCAAACGTTTGTCTTCTAGAAAAAAAACTAAAAAAGGTCTAAAAGAGTATTTAAAAAAAAAAGGCTGTCTGAGAAAACACTATCAAGTAATCCCTTCAGGGTATCAGAACAGGGCTGCAGACACAGGAGAGGAATGTCTCCTATTCTCTTACTGTCATATTGTTGAGTAGAGGAGTAAAAGACAGGCCATCGGTTAATTAAGGTAACCATCGTTCATCGTTTAAAGGGCAATTCCATGTGGCGCGACTGGAGTTTTTTCTCCTTTCCCGCATTCCCTTACTGTTCTACATCACTGTAAATCATTTTCCGTATTAAATTATGAGATATTTTCAGTTTTTTCCTCGTCTTGGTTGTTTTTCAAAGTAAATATTTGGAGAAAAATGCTGTCTAGGGCGCCAGTTTTAAGTAATTGTGTAAAATCAAGCTTTATTTTCTGTTTAATTTTATGGACTATAGCTGTCGGGAGTGTCTTGCTTTGGTTTGTCTGTTGGCTTGCATGGGTTGTGATCGACAGAAGGCGAGTCGTATGTAACCGCAGAGCACATTAGCTATTGGTTGAAAGATTTATTTTGGAGGGGAAAATGTGGAAATCGGGCACATGTTCCCGAATGCAAGCAGTAATATGAAACGGTGACTGGAACTTCTTCCAAAATGTAAAAGTCTGATATTACAACTTTGCAAAAGGTGACTGTTGGCTTCTTGTTCACAGTGATGGATTGCCACCGATTTAATTCAAATGAACCCGAAGTGAATGGCCTGAGAGATTTGGCAAAACTGATTTAAAAAAACATCTTTAATCGTGGTGCATGCATGTAAAAACTGCCACAATCAACATTAAAGGGATGGAAAATGTAAAAAAAGAAGAAGCAAAAACTCAAATCACCCTGGAACTGTCCTTTAAAAGCTGAACTTTGGAGCGCTGGGCAGTGTTAGGTAGGTTGTAACAGGGTTGGACAGTGGCACAGCGATGCGAGTGGTTAATCAATGATAACTCAATTGCCACTAGTCTGTGAATGAAAAGCAACAAGCACAAGAGGAGCAGGCAGAGAGCAGGCAGATAATACATAAGAGAGAAAGAGAAAGAGAGAGAGACAAAAGCATCTCCAGAGAATCATGTCTTTTTTTGTTCGCTTCTGTGGACTGTGTGACTGTGTGTGTGTGTGTGTGTCACTTGCCTGTTCTCGGGGTCTGGTGTGGTCATGGCTCGGGTGACGTAGCACATCTTGAGCGGTATGCACCTCCTGTCGCCCTGCAGAGACAGCGAGGGGGGCGGAGGAGAGCTGGGCGGGTCGCAGCAGGAGGAGAGGGGGGGACTGCCGAGCGGGGCGACTCGGGAGGGGGGGTCTCCCAGCCGATCTCTGACACCGGGGAGCCCTTCTTGACGTAGGGGGTGGCCTCGCGCATGTACTTGACTGAGCAGGAAAAGGGAAGGACAGAGAAGAGAGAGAGTGGGGTGAGGGGGGATAGAGAGAGAGAGAGAGAGAGAGAGAGATTTCCAGTTTAAGCTGTAGCTAAACGCTGACAAAGGACATGAAAGTGGAACATTTTGAGATTTGAATGTTCTGGATCTGAGTCACGTTTGGTCAGAGTTTGACTCAATGGAATGGAATGGAAAATGTAAAGCATCCAACCTTTTTATCTTCAAGAATGACATATTATCTACTCTGGTTGTGCTTTTCTCTTATGCAAAAGGTCTCATATATGGGTGTGTAGCTGCATTAATGACTCAGAGTTACCATTGCTGGTATTGGCTGGGGCCAGTAGCTGGAGCCAGGTCACATTTAATTCAGTCATTTCATTCATAATGTTGATAGAAATTGCAAATCACTATTAAAATGCTGCACCAGTAATTTTTGCCTAGAGAAACTTTACAATATAACATCTACTGGCTTCCCTTCATTCATTGCCTGTTCAGGATTTTAATGTGTTATCAATTTTAAAGCACTTCACAATTTGGCCCCTGCATTGATTTCTGAACTTTTATCACTGATAACAAAAGTCATAGTTGTGGTCGTAGTAGGAGTCTGTTCAATAATGTTATCATCCTATAGTTCATTGTTTCAAGTAGGTAAGAATGCTGTGAATAGGTTCTCTTTAAAGTAGGCCTAATTTAATTAAGGTTAAAGAAGCAAATACATCTGTGTTTAACTCTTTATTCTACATTTCAAAAGCAAAGCATGATAGTATGCAAATGATGCTGTGTATAGAGAGTGAGAAGCTGCATGGATCATGTGATTACTTTCCCTTTCCCCAGCACCATGAGCTGACGGCTGCCCTGCTCCGTTATTTCACTAGCAATATTGAGTGATAACAGCAGAAGTGAAAAGTGAAAATGTAGATAGACAAAACAGACTCAACGGGCTCCCTGCCTCCCTGTCCATATCAAAGTGTATTTGAGTGTTCCTGCTGTAAACTGCACTGATGATTCATACTTTGTCTCTGCTGCTGGAGGGGGGGCAGCATCAGGAGAGTTATGGCACTGAACACACTGAGGACCCCACTAGATAGATAGGATAGTCAGAGCTAATGCTGCCAGGCTAGGCAAGAAAACTAAATTTCCAAAAAACCTTTAGTTGTAAAAGTCAATCACTGGAGGCTTAATAACAATTCCAGACCCTTCAATGCCATGTTGTTATACAAGGTTTGGGAAGGGGAGAGGAAAAGGGAACACGGGACACATGTTTAAGTGAAAGACAGAAATAGAGAGGCAGAAATGAAGTGGGTGCTCAGTATGCTCTGTGTCCTGAATGCTCTGAATCCTTGGAATGCCCTGGATGTTTAATTGGCATATCCCACCGTACGAGCCGGGTATAATTGGCATATCGCTGGTGGCATTTGTAATCCAGCATGTGAACTATTCTTGGGTGAAGCGCTATAGACTCTTATGAGACTGTATAACAAGCCTAACCGCCAACCTGTAGAGGAGAGATGACAGGCTGACACATAACGCAGAGGAGGAGATGGGGGTGAATGATGTGCGAGTGTCCTGAATGGCTCTACAGCAACAATTTGATCCGACTGCACACTAGACTAACCCACACAGTCAGATCTGTTGCTATCAGACAAAAGGGCTAAAAAAAAGGTTGATGGAATTGTTAATATGCATCAAAACAAAGCACAGATACAGTGGCTGAGTTTGTCATTCAGGGCCTTGGATTTTTTAGATTAAAGTGACGTAAAGGAACATGTGAAACAATTTAAATTCAAGTGAAAAATAACAAAAACTGAAAAACAACAAAACCAGAGCAACAAGGTTTTCACAATTAAGATACACATGTGTACACACACACACACACACACACACACACACACACTATCTGCCTCATTTTCTGTGCTCCAAAGCATGATGAAGCCCCAAAGGAACACAGGCAAATATCTTAGATCCACAAACTGGGGCTTACAGTGTGTGGGTGTGTGTGTGTGTGTGCATGTGAGTCTGTGTGTGTGTGTGTGTGTGTGTGTGTGTATGTGCACTTGTATGTGTGCGTGTGTGTGTGTGTGTGTGTGTGCGTGTGTGTGTGTGTGTATGTGTGTCTGTGTGAGAAATTGGTGTAATTCTGAGGCAATTATTACTATTCCTTTTGCCAGTGATAATCCAGCATTAGTTCCGGACTTTGAACATACGATCTCTTGTATGGGTCTTTTCACACACACACACACACGTGCACACGCACACACACACACACACATGCACGCGCATGCACACACACACACACACACACACACACACAACACAATATCATTACTATCATTGTACTAGACTGCCGCTACAATCAAATGCATAATGCCATTTAAATTGCTAGTTTGCATTTCATAATGGAGGCAAACGGTAGCAAAAACAGAACTTGGTCAGTGAACCAAGCTGAATCTCTGAAAAACTTTAATTAAAGGATTGTTTTACTTGCATTTGGCCTCCACTGCAGGGCCGGGGCAATTCACTTTAAATAAATTCCAAATGATAATTACAACTGCAACTGCAAAAGACAGATTCTCATATATCTCATTCTCACATTTCTGTCATGAGTCACTACTTCACACAGATCTACGTCCTGAATTGACTGAACTGAAAGTGAATTGATCCCAGGCTAGCCATGTTAAAATATAATGTTTAGTCCATTCAGTGTTTCAATTAAAATTTGCAGACACAGCCTGGCAAGAGGAAATTTAAACTCATTGACCGGCATCACTCTGCCCAGAAATAGAGCTGCACTGTTTCCATTCCAGCACAGGGGAAAATAAATGGGGCGGGGTCCATATGTTTATGATCATTACCCTGTATGTGTGTGTGCATTCCCTCGGGGCCTGTATCTATTCCATTACAGCACCGATACAGCTAACTGTGTGCGATAACCTCAACAGTGCGATAACATCTCAGAGAGGATAATGATGCTCCTCTGTAGAGAAGTTCTACTCGAGCCTTGATTTGAAACCAGGCTAAAAGTTGGTTTGCTATTACATAAGTCCAGCTGAAAGCTCAGAATGAGGGGCTGTCCCTCCCCCTCTCGCTTTGATTTTATTTTTCTGGCTCTGTCTCTCTGTCTCGTGCTCAAGACAGAGTGCAAGCACGCACACGCACACACACACACACAAAAACAGACACACACACACACACACACAATCTGGACATTGTTTACCTGCCCGTCTTAGTAATGAGATGGCCTCCTAAGCATTTGCACATTCAATCATTCTCTCTCTGTCTCTCTCTCTCTCTCCAAATGTGGATCCCTTTTCCTTCCACTCATTCTGTCTCTCTCTCCGTCTAAATTGAAACTGAAAGTCTGTCTCTTTCTCTTTTTCTCTCTCTCTCTCCACTCTGTTTCTCACTTTGTCCCTCTCCAAATGCTAGTGTTTCTCTCTCTCTCTCTCTCTCTCTCTCCCACTCTCCATCCCATTAGGAAATGGTAGCTTGCCGTTACAGTAGTGACAACGCAGATGTCTGAATGACAACGTATCACCAAAGACCAGCTGTTCAACTCCCCATTTTAAATCCCACTCACTCCCATTGATGCCATTCAAAAGCCATTCACTTATTTCCAAACTCCATTCAACCCTATTCAAAACCCATTCACTTACACATTCTACAAATGGGGCAGTTAGTTTCTTCAGAAGTCTAAGAGCTTGTTATGATGACAATGGAGCCCATTGTGAAGACTGGAAGACTCCATGGAAATCCAGTGCGACTGGTGTCTCTGTCATCAGGTGTAGTCACACACATTCACAATGAGTGCACACACACACACACACACACACACACACACACACATCCATACATACATGCTCACTCATTTGCTTTTTCTCTCATTAATTTTCTCTCTCTAACAATAAGTGTGGTTGGACAGCACCCCCCTACACACACACACACACTCTTTCTATAACATCAGGCATAATTACAATATCTGTCTCATTGTGTCCTTTTCACTTAATGATCCTTAACAATCTTTAATGAGGTCTGAAGTCATTGGACCTCTCACCATCTGCTCTGAATAGGGAACTTTATTTGGTGAGAAAATTTACCAAAGGAAAAACTCCTCTCATTAAGCCTGTGGGAGAGAAAGTGGAAGGTTTGACATTGGTAAGAGTTGGAAAGAGAACAGAACAGGGCAGAGGGATAGACAGAAAAAAGGCTCCTTTATAAAGCTCTGATTGCAGAATGAAGGCTTTTATTCCTTGCAGGCACTGAGCAGGTAGCTAGACACTACTGCAGCACAAAAGGCCTTTACAAATCCACACTCAAGGCATCTTTTAGTAAGATTTGGACCAATATCTAAGAGTGTTTAAATGTTGCCTTAACCAAATTATGAGCAAGCTGGGGGCCTTATTTATAGAAAAGACAAAAAAAGAAATTAGAAATACACGTAGGAGGAATTACTCATCAATGTTGTAATCAGTTACCAGCTCACTATGCTAGCACACAACTTTCCATGAGTAGAAGAGGCGTGAAACACACAAACATAAATATATAATGTCTGGTCAAAAGAAGAAACTTTAGTTCCTGATGAAGATCTTTGCTAAAATGTCATGTTTGGAAAAGTTTAAACACACTTTCTCAAACTTCAGTGTATTCTCTCACCCTGGTGCATCATTAAAACATACTGCTTAGTTATAGCCAAGGTTATATCTCTTCCCTATAGGTTACACCATAACATATATATATATACTTGTTTTGGATGCAGCTATGGCCAAGACTAGGTCAATGTGGGAAATTTGAGTGAAAATAAGTTTATCAAAGTTTATCCAGCAGAAAAGTACACAAGTGTTCTCAACCCTGAACATGACTGAACAGAAAAAAGAGCATTGCTTCAGAGTTTACTTGCAAATAATCAAATGTGCAGAGGCAATTAGACAAAGGGTGTGTTCCGAAGGACAGACAGAAGGACTGGACAATAGTCAAGGTGACTGATCCATAACACTAAACTATAACCTGAATATTACATCAGACCCACCAGGAGTTGTTTTCTGATTATTGCGGCCTTAAATGCTTGATGTTGCAGTGGCTTTTCTCAAAAATTGCAATGCAATTTGCGATATGTGTTTTTTGTGATAAAATTGCAGGAATGGGTGAAAATTGTTAATTATTGCAATCTCAAATTTGGCCAGTAAAGACTTATAACTGGCATCTGATATTTTATTGCTTTGCCTTCTGTTCATCCATATTACACTGTAAATGAATCTACCAAAGCCTTTCCTCAAAGTTTGCTCATGAAGAGTCAAAATATGCAGAGACAACTGTTACAAAGTCCGTGGCTCCTAATGCTACAAGCATGTTTACATACAGTAACTCACTCTCTCCTCACAAGGATTTGGGAAAAGTGAAAGCCACAATGCAACATCAGCAGGCTTACAGAAGTATAAAGACAGCTGTGTGGTAGATGTAACATTATTTCCAGAAACGTTAACACAAACCACCACATTTATTCAGAACCACAACCATTGGGGCTGTGAGTGAAAGGTAGTTTCAAATAGACTTTTTTTGCTGTTGATTCATCTACAGTGTAACATGGATTTAACATCAAAAAGACAATGAAGCCACATAACAGACTTGCAGCCTTTTGATTATGGCCACGCTTAAATCATATTAAATTTACAATTTAAACATTAAACTGAAATCCTTATCCAGAGCCACTTTCAATAAGTGCAACTGTAGAGAGGGTCAGTATCTGCAAAGATAATCACAAGAAAACTAGTACAAAACAAATGCAAGTGACAAAGATTCAATGCGTACGACTACAAAGGAGAGGGTATAAAGATCAGCTTTAGCCTACCACCACCCAATTTTTCTGTCTGTATAAACACTGACAGAGGACAGGAGTGAAATTCAATCTATTATCATCGCCACCACAGTCATTATCGCCAACATCGCAGTTGTTGTTATTATCATCACCATCATCCGCTCAGAGTCAGACTCTGCAAACAGTAGCAGAGGTGATGATAGCTTCTCTAATGACATAAACAGTCAGTCAGCCAGTAGACACGTAGACGCTCTCTGACTCTCTCTCTCTCACACACACACACACACACACACACACATACACACTAACTGTAGCATCACAGTCTAGACTACACTGCTGATGACTACCATGATGACAACACATGCATATACACACACTGACACACAAGCAGACACATGCTTATAGACACACGCACAGACACACACACACACACACACACACACACAGTAACAGTAACATGAGTCTTCATGACACTGCTGCTGACAACACATGCACACACACATACAGATGGAAGATGATGACAGTCAAGGCTTGTTAGGGGTAAACCGTGAGCTTACAGGATACTGACTCATTTCCTGTCTGCTGAAGTGTGTGACACTTGTCCTTCATTCTATTCTGACTTTTTATTCTTAACCTAATTTGTGTCTATTTTTAGCCTATTATCTTCTACTCTTGTCTTGACGCTATTCATAGTGTTCTGTTACATCACCACACGGCTATCTTGGTAGGAAAATAACAGACGATTGTAAAAAAAAAAAAAAATAACTGGTGATTATAATCAGATGACAGCCACAGCCAATAAGCTGTGTATATGGTAAAGCACCATACTGGTAGGGAATATATGTGACATCAGAGGAATATTATGAATAGAGAATACTGGTGTGCTGGATGGTGTGTGCCTGCACTGAAATGCAGCAGGTATAATGATTGAAAATGCTGGGAAATTCTCTTTTGGCTTGTCTTCCTCCATAGGGAGGTCTGCAGGTTGAGCTACAGCACTGGAGCCTGCAGAGATTCAGTGTTTTGCTCAGGGACACTTCAACAAACAGGATGCTTGGACCCGGGTCCTCTGGTTGGAGAGCGGTCTTAAGACGGATAATAAAGGAGTAAGTGGTTGTTGTCTATCTTTAGTGAATTTTATGCTCCTGCTTTCTGATGAGTTTTCAAGATGGCTTGTCTGCGCTATCAGAGCCTTCCGGTAAAACGGCACGTAGGCCTGCATGCTTGCATATGCACACACATGTACAATGCACAGTGATACAGCATTCAAATACACACACACATGCTCACACACACACACCCACACACACACGCACACTCCTATCCCATGGGAAATGCTCTGTCTCCTAACGGTTGGATCAGATGTTTCCTCCTGATCTCTCTCCTCCTCTAACAGAGAGCCTGCTTCTCCCAAATCTTAGAAGATGGCTAGACATACATTCAGGAATGAAACTTAAAAGGGAATATCTCTCAATTCAAGAATTTACATATCACTGCTTACTTTTTTTTTTTTTTTGAATTGGTTCGTTATGTGCCGAGTACCTTTCATGTCCCCAGAGATCCATGGAACCCTTTCATGACATATTGAATCACACTGTATTTGTGTCACTTGCCAATAAAGTCATTTTCTTCTTCTGCTGCATCCTCTAAGATTCACTGCTTTTCAAAATGCAAATCATGTCTGTATGAGTAAAGTTACAGGCTAGTGAACTTATTCTACCTCTCGGTCACCCTTAAGTTAGGCCATTCCTGTCCTCTTTCTATCTGCTTCTTAACCCCCCCTCTCTCTTCTCCCTTCTCTCTCTCTCTTTCTGTGCCTTTCTCCATAACTTCCACCCCCCCTACATCTCTCTCCCTCCTCTCTCCCTCCTTCCTCCCTCTCCCGCTCCCTCCCTTCCGCTCTCTCTCTGTCCCCCCCCTTCTCTCTCTCTCTCTCTCTCTCTCTCTCTCTCTCTCTCTCTCTCTCTCTCTCTCTCTCTCTCTCTCCGTCTTATCTCAGTAAGTTTTCAGCTGGGACCTGGTTTTCCCTCTGCAGTAGCCTCAGTGTCCCCCTGGGAAGGATCATCACCATGTTTGTGCGTGTGTATGTGTGTGTGAGTAAGACAGAGGAAAGAGAGAGAGAGAGAGAGAGAGAGAGAGAGAGAGAGAGGAGAGAGAGACTTTGTTCTTACTATCTTGGGTCCAAGAGTCCTCACAGGAACAGGAATAGAAAACTCAGAGAAGTGGGCACTTCACACACACACCAAAATTTTTTTGGTGTGTGTGTGTGTGTGTGTGATGGGGGTGGGTGGGGGGTGTATAATGATGTTCAGCCTTCAGAGTGGAAACCGCCAGCCACCAGCCTAATTTTCATCTTCACTGTTGGCTAAAAACAACTGTAGAGCAAACTCACATAGACTTGGCTGTGCTGCGCGTGTGTTTGTGTAAACGAGTGTGAAAGTGTGTGTGTACATGAATGCGCGTGTGTGTGTGTGATGTTTGAGGGAATGTAGAACTATATTTGTGTGAGTGGCCTTGCTTGTGTATGTAAAAACGAAGCAGACAGTGAGAGAGGAGTGTGAGGGGAAGAGAGAGAGAGAGAAAAGGAGCATGGGAGAGAGATAGAGAGAGAGTATGTGAGTCTGATCTCACATGTCCCCCCCCCCCCCCGTTGCATAATAACCATTTCCTTAGAAATGCCAGCTATTCTTTTTTGCAACAGTCAGCCAATCAGTCACCTGCACATTTCCCAACTATGCGATAAACCAAGGGTGTCCCAATGGCATGTAGGCCTATTAAAGGAATAGTTCACCCAAAAATGACTCATCATCTACTCACCCTCATGCCAGTTGAAACACAGGTGAAGTTTGTCCATATAACATACAGGGAGGTTGCCAACACAACTCCATAGCAGCCTTCTCCAAAACAACTGAAGTCAATGGGGACCAGTTCTTCAGAGTTCCAAAAAGACCTACAGTATATTTACACCATAATTTAGTGCAAGTCTTAACTACAGCTGATTGATTTGCAACAAATAATGGTGTATATGTCTTTTTATTCACAGTGTGATTGTTTGGCTGTTTTTGTTTGTAACAAATAGCCGATCACATACAACATGGACAGATCTAGATCAGACAATTCGGATAAGATAAGATGAAACTATTGATCCCCGTGGGGAAATTAGATTGTTGCACAGCAAAAGTAATATGATTCAGCGGGGAAAAGGACATAGAATAGGCCTATAAGCGCAAAACTATAAAATAATAGTCTAAAAATAGGCGAAAATAATAAAATAGGCTAATCAAACAACAAAAGCCATAGAGAATAGACCTAATTATAGGATGATATAAGCCCTAATATTTCCTGCTGACATTTTCAATCGGAAAGAAATGGATAGCTACTAACATTGGGTTCTTCTCTCAACAAGAACAAATTCTGATAATGAATAACTGTCAGCATTACAAAACATAACCGCGAAAAGTAAAAGTTGTTTCTGCTTCCAAGGCTAGAGGATTACTGGAGGAACTGCCCCGTCATTAGGACACAGTGGGCATATTTTTCATTGATACAATAGTTTGTGGACACAGGCTGTAAAAAGATTTTCTATTCATAAAGTCGGCCTCATGTTCTTCGGGGCTGCGGTAATGGAATATGAAATAGCCTACATTGAACCAAACACTGTCGGGAATCCAATTAGGCTAAATGAAGTCAGCGCAATTAATATATGCAACAGTAACTGCCATTAATAATATGCTCAGTTAAGTAACCTACCTGCTATATCTCCGATAGGCTATAATAAGTTATCATGGAAAACAACGTCATTCTACTGGTCTGTAAACACGTCGCCCTGCGAAGAGCACTTCTTACTGTCTGTTAATTCAAAAATTGCCTAACAATTTTCAGTTTTTTAATGTGATTTCCATTTGTATATTTGTCCATATCGGGATCCAGTAGGAATGGTGACTTCCTGTTTCCAGACAGCTGATTGGTCAGAAGGCCTTTCATACGTTTTGATCCGATACCCTGAACTTAACCTGCTCCGGAGCAGGTTAGCCGTGCAGCATAAATTACCATGGTGATCTACCCCGGTAAGAAGTGAACCACCTTCGTGAGACTGAAAATCCAGGGTTAAACCTGAAGTTACCTCGCTAACCCCAAATCCTGCTTCGTAGTCCAGGCCCCAGGTCCCCATTGACTTCAGTTGTTTTGGAGAAGGCTGCTACGAAGTTGTGGAGGCAACCTCCCTGTGTGTTATATGGACTAACAAATTTCACCTGTGTTTCATTTGGCATGAGGGTGAGTAGATGATGACAGAATTTTCATTTTTGGGTGAACTATTCCTTTAAGTATGACATCATCCCCTCTCCTCCTGAAACTAGCTAAATTTGCAGAGATGGCGGAAAAAAAAGTTTCAGTTCTCTTCAATTTGGTGACCTAGGATAAACTACAAGGTGACTTGTAAGAGATAACAGATAACAGATTTCATGTACTGAGATATATGAGTTATGTAGGGTAGTGCAATAAAAATATCACTTTTTCTTATCCATTTTAGCCCTATTATTAACCAATATAATCACACTTTCCACCCTGATGGAAAATTAAACATGTCCTACAGCAGTGGTTCTCAATCCTGGTCCTCGGGACCCAAAGCCATGCTGGTTTTCATTTTAGCCATTTAAATGTGAAGAATGACTGTTTTTGATAATAGTTTCACTGTTATCTCTCTACCTACAATACAGATAGTCATGGAATTATGGACAAAATCATATCTAACAATAAAAAATATTCTCAGATTTGGGTCCGAGAGACAAAATCTCATCAAATGGGGGTCAGTGGCCCTAATGTGGACTAAATTAGGGGTCTTTGATATGAAAAAGGTTGAGAATCACTGTCCTACAGTATGAGGGTGAATGATGTGTCATAGAGCAGCCTAGAACAATCCAGGACAGCGGTTCCCAAAGTAGGGTGCAGGGCCATTCTTGGGGTCCTTGAGGGGGTTATACTAGGTCCCCAGCAAGATGAGGTATAATTTCACAAATACTTCTGAAATGTAGCCCAGTGAGAGAAGGTATGAATTTGGCTATTTTGACCATAGTTCTCACACACTCAACTATTATCTCCCCACTTACAGTGAAGACGGGTCTATAATCCTCTATTGAAACATATCTAAGTAACAACAAAAAAGGAGGTTGGGTATTTGTTTACAAAAAAAAGTTTGGGAGCCCATGATGACCTTCTTCAAACCACCTGAAGCGACTGAGATTACAACTGCTCTCTCTCTCCATACATACACACACACACACACACACACACACACACACACACACACACACACACACACAAACACAAACACACGCACCCAACCTACCTACCTTCCAGAGTCACCTCTTTCCCGGCACGTTTCAGCGCCTGCACAGCCTCGTCGTGGGTCGCGTCCCGCAGGTTCACGCCGTTCACAGACAGGATAGCGTCCCCGACGTACAGAGCCTGGGTCTGGTCCGCGGCGAGCCCCTTGAATATCTTACTGATCAGGATGGGCATTTTATTCTCCTTCCCCCCCTTGATGCTGATCCCGAGTCCGCCGACCTCCTGCTTGGTCACCTTGACGCACCGCTTTCTGTTGGCGATCGCCTCGGGCACTCGCTCCGGTAGGTCCGTGAACGCGGTGCGCACGGTTTGGGGGCTGTTGTTGGAGTTGGTGTTGTTGTTGCCATGGTAAGATCCGTTGGTAACGCCGTTGGAGTTGACATTGTCGTTAACGTTGTCGTTAACGCCGGTCTCCTCGCAGCTTAACGTGAGCGCTTCCTCGTTCAAGTTGGCCAAAACTTTGTGCCACCGCTCCCGCACCAAAACCTCCAAAAATCCACTTTTTTGCACTCCGGTGGCACCCGAAACTCCCGTCGCTATTACCACCGCCATCTTTGGAGCATTTCTTTAAAATGGCATGTGATTTTTTTATGTAGTCTCTCACACTGTAACTCCCACTCTTCCTCTCCCACTCTCCCGCTCTGGACTTTGCCCCTCTGAAGTTTTCTGCGGGACTTGTCAAGTGTCCCGTCCAGCCAGCCAGAGCAGTTTTGGCACAAGCTGCGCTCCGCTCCGCTCCGCCTGCCCGAGATCCTATCTGTTGGGTGGAGTTTGCTCCCCCCGCCGTCAGGCAATCCCATCTCCGGGCCCTGCATACACAAAATGTTTGCTTTTTTGTTTATCTTTTTTCCCCCAGATCCAGCCCTAAATATTTAAGTCGTGACCAGTGATGTAGGCTAGTGGTAAATAAAAAGGAGGTTAGGTAGCCTAAACTATGACCACCAGGCGATAAACATCATAAGGCAAATAACCACCAATACAAATAAAATCTTTTTTTTTTTAGAAAAGCAATAATTTATGCTTTCCTCCCATAAATACCATATCGTCATAGCTTGCATCAGTATGATACTACTTACTATGATGTGTACAATGAATTTAGGCCATTGAGATTTATGTCAGCCTAAAAAGGATAATAAAGTCAATCCTGCAAATAAAAAGGTAACTAAACTGAGTTTTGTGGGTTTACCCTCCACTACACCTCTCGCGACGTTGGAGCTGAAGAGGTAAGGAGTGGCCACTGGTCCTTTACAGCTGTACATTTGGATTATTGTAGCTATTCTGAAGCAGTGTTGAATATGTTAGACTAACCAACATAGTATGGCTCGAACTGAAGTGTTCAATCTGCGAATTGTCCATTCCTTCTTTGCTCGATCGCGTTCACGTTGAAGAAATTAGATCGGGTACGCGCGTAAAGGAATGCGCCTGTGCCAGTTTTGATGTTTCAGAGATAGAGGGAGAGCGCGTTTTGTTAGAAGCCTCTGACATGGGAAGACCCCCTGCGAGGCGATACTCTCCACCTCCATTATTATTCCAAAGGACATCTTCATGCCCTGTCAATCCAACAGGCCCGTGAGATTTCCAATGAGTGAATATATTAGAAATGGTGGGTTTGGAGAGAGCAGGGCCAGTGTTAATAAAATGACGGGGGCGGCTGGGAGTCCTGGAGGTAATGACAAACCGTCCTTCAAAAGCCCCATGTCGCAAACATCCGCCCTGCCGAAGTGTCCTTGAGGAGGACACTGAATCCCTGCCAGCTGGAGAGTGATAGGAAAGTTGGGGAGAGGATGGCAACAAATGTCAAGAGCCAGCCCCAGTCAGCCCACTGTGCCACCAGGACAGCCAACATGATGTTATGATAACAGATGTGACTGACATGAGGCAGCCGCACCACTGTGACTTCACATGGGCTTAAAGGACCCATTAGGTTTTTTTTATCAGGAATATTTTTCCGCAGGTTGGAATGGACTCTAAACCGCATTTTTGGTCACTTAAAACGTTTAGATCTATACAGATGATTTTCCTTCAGGTGAGGTGACACTTTCCATTATATAGGATGGCATCTTACAGTAAATGGGTAAGGGAAACCCTGGTGTCCATACACTGACCCATCAGTAATGTGGCTGCGCCCCCTACTGGTGAGGTGACAGAAGTTTCATATTGATGCTTGCCTCTCCATAACGTCCAGAGTTTCCCTACAGCAGGATGCCTCATATCACTTACCTCTGACCTTGTCCTGACGCCCAGGCTCATTAAAACAAACTAATATCTGGAAACCCACCAGACTCAGTGATACACTGATTGACTGACTGATACACAGTCTGAGAAATGTTGGCCTAAATGCACATTGCCAGAATTCTTGACTGCCAACAACCATAAAATTCTACCATATAGATTTAAGTTGAGCATTTTTTTCAATATTCAGATATTTTTAAATCTTAAAAGCAAGTTAGAGTGTTGTTGATAAAGACTTTAGGTAATGTATAACATTCCCACTTATTTGGATTGAATGAATAGCAAGTAAGTGGGCTGCTTAAAATAACATCTAAACAAACTTAAATGTTTCTTTGTGTACGACAAAGCCTCACATCAAGGACCTTGCTGGGGTCCCATCCAGCAACGGACCCTTCAATCACCCCGTCCTTTCTCCTCTTTCTCCCCATACATGAATAGAGGATATTTTTAAGCATGGGGGATCTGGATTTATAATTAGAATAATCTGAATTTATATTTATAGTAATACCTGTAACATATTCATACTTGGAGCAGGCAAGGGATACACAGTCTGTGCCCTCTGAGTTTCCCTATGGTCCTGTTTTTTTTTTTTTTTTTTTAGTTTAAATATATATAGTCTTTTACTCAGAGATATGAATCTATGACTTGGCTGACTACTGCTAATGTATAATAATTAACAATAGAATTTTTCTTATACTGAACAATATGGTATCCATGTTTTGTAGATTGTATAGCCTATACATGTATTAGTTAATTAGCATCAAATTAGGTAATTAGATGGATAAAAAACAATGGCTGCTCTTGACGTTAACTCACACTTATGCAAATATTATGACAGATATAAGGACATTATATTATATATAATATTTTCAGTGTATCAGTCATAATTATACCCAGCAGTGTAATCAAGTGGATGTGCAGGCGTACAGTCTATAAGCCTGGCTCCCTCGCATGCCCACCTCCTAAAATACCAGTACACAATAAATCATTACTACTGAACTGTACCAAAAAGGGGGATTAGCCTATTTATTTTGAGAAACAGAGCAAAAGACACATTCTAAGAATAAGCCTTTTGGTTTAATGAGGCGTAGGAACCACAACTGATTTTTACTTTTATATGGAAATGAGCTAGCAGACGAAACGTACATTCTTTGTTGTGGTAACGGCCTTCAAAACAAACAAACACAGAGAATACAGTCTTATTAAAAGTGGCGGTATTTAAAGGTTGTTAATTAATCTTTTTCTTTTTAATCCTCATTCAATCCAGCAGGTTGGTTAAGAGCACACTCTTTATTTACAGCCTGGGGGGGGGGGGGGGGGGGGTCACACACACAAACACACTCTCACACATGGGTCTTGTATTGTTGCTCAATAGCACTTCAACACTAGCTGTTGCAAGAGGAGAAGCACTTCTTGCCCACTTCCCCCACCCAGATTTTCCCAGCTGATCTGGGGATTTTTCAACTAGTGACCTTACAATTACAAGCTTATTTCTCAAACCATTAGACTTTGTTTACATTAGGATCATTAGGATGTGTTTTTTTGCATTAGGATGTTTTTTTTCTTAACACATGGAATTGTCAGGTTAACAGATAAACGCTGTGACCCAATTTCTCTCTGCTTACCAAAAAGAGACTGCAGAACTTTATCCTTTATCCCTTCCATCTTTCTGTCACGTTCCCTCTCAACTCCTTTTAGTCCCTCCCTCCTTCCCTCTATCACTCTTTCATTTTCCTCCATCATCCCTCTCTTCCCCCTTTCATTCATCCTCCTTTCTCTAATTCCCTCCTAGCCTTGCTTTCTTGCCCTGCCTCTCTACCTCCTTCCTTCCTTCTTTCCTTGCTTTCGACCCTTCTGCTTGCATTCAATTCTACATCCATCCTTTCTTGCTTTTTTCCTTCCCCCTGTTCCTGAACACATTTCACCTTTCCTATGCGTGAGCATCAAGTGCACCAAGACAAATTTCTTGTATGTTCTGTGAATGCATTAAATGAATGCACTTACTGGAAGTTGCATACATGCATCTGCTAAATGCATGGAATGTAAATTAAACTGCAGAACGTTCCTTCCATTCTTCCTATCCTCCATCTTTTCCCTTCCCTTTTCCTTAGTTTCTTCCTTCTATAAGCATATGATGCATGATTTATAATTTCCATAAATTTGCTTACAAATATTAGGTGCATTCCTAGGCTAAATCCCTGTACATTCTGGTACATTAAACACACGTACAGTAAACAAACACATGTACATTGCTTGTATAAACACACATTATTTAGTAAATCATCTGTGGGTTGATAAGCAGCAACTTGAGTTGAATAAGAACGTAATGCATCAATAAATTTCTGTCAGCACTGGAAATAAAGATACATGAAACACATAAATCGATAGTTTCTAAATCTTTAATGTTCAAACCAAATGAAAAGAGAGGAACACGTGTTTGTCCAAGATTATGTCTTGACCCAATGGTATGTAAAGTAAGATTATAAGAATCCACAGTGTTTAGGATGTCTGCAGCAAAATTTTATCAGACAACAAACAAATTAATGTTAAAATCAACAAATGTTACAATTCTGTCAGTTAGGAATAAAGAGAGACAGCATGTCAGAAATTGGTAGGAAAATAATCATGAGTCCAGGACACTAAGATAAATTAAGTGGGCTGTTGTAGATATAGTCACCACAGGTATCGGGGTTGCATGTAGGTAAGAAAAGGTTGGGAGGCTGGTTACATTGGGTAAAACTGTTACAGAAGTTTTAAACCAGACATCAGTGAGCAGAAAAAATAAGAAAAATATTGAAGGTAATAAAACCACTTAAAATAAAAGTGTTGAGGGATCTACCATTTAATAAACAAATCATACTGTATATATGTGGTGTTGGAAGTGACAGATTTCTTGCATCAACTGTAATGCTACTTCATGTCTTATAAGGGGAAGTTGTGTGATAGAAACCTGTTGTGAAGCAGTCCAAGTACCTTGAGCAATCATATACCTTGAGCATAAAGTCAAAAGTTGTGTCCAAGACAAATGTAAGTTTAACAGATAATCTACACTGGAGGAAGAAAAGGTGACACTATCTCCCAAACGCTGTCTGTGAGTGGAACGTTTCTTGAGACTCCTTGTACACCCTCCCTCACATCCCTGATTTCTCCCTTCCCACTTCTGTCCTCTTCTTATTCCCTCTATATCTCTCTCCATATATCCCTCCCTCTCTCCATAATGTACTATTTCACATTTATCCCTCTCTCCATCTCTCCCGATGCTCTTGCTCTTCACCATTCACCACTCCCATCACTACCATAATCCTCCCATCTATCATCAACATAAACAGGGAACACATTCAATTCATTCAGCTGTTCAGATGGATCTGGAGCAAAAGCTGCAGGCAGCTTCTCCAGATCTTCCTTAATCAGCTCTATGTCTTTAAGCAGAGTCGTCATCTCTTTAGTGAGTGTCTCCTCCAGCTGAGCCACAGCTCTCCTCACCGTCTCCACACACAGATGACTGCGGACACTGATGCCAGACCAGTTGTTGGTGTGTGGAGAGGAGGAGCAGGATGGGAAGCTCTGGAGGAGGTGGAGGTGGTCTTCAGTGTGTGAGAGACGCTCCAGCTCAGTGCTTCTCCTCTGCAGCTCACTGATTTCCTGCTCCAGCTCTTTGATGAACCCTTCAGCCTGTTTCTCTGCTGCTCTCTGCTTCTCTTCAATCACCTCAATCAGCTCAGCCTGGTTTCTTTGAATGGAGGCCACCAGAGCAGTGAAGACCTCAACACTCTTAGCTATTGCTTCCTCTGTGTCTTTCTTACTGAGCTGCACTGACGCTTTCATCTCCTGAAGCTTCTGTTGTCGTTCTTGTATCATCTCCTGTACTTCTGCCTTCTTCTTCCCCAGCTGAGCCTTCTTCTCTTCATACTCTTCCTCCAAAGGGACTGTATCATGAGTCTTATGTTCTGTACACATGACACAAACACATATCTGGTCATTCCTGCAGAAAAGATCTAAAAACTTGTCATGTTTCTTACACATCCTGTCCTCCAGGTTCTCCACAGGATCGATCAGCTTGTGTCTCTTCCAGGCTGCGACTCTCTGATGAGGCTCTAGGTGAGTCTCACAATAAGAGGCCAAACACACCAGGCAGGACTTAAAGGCCTTACGCTTGGTGCCAGAGCAGAAGTCACAGGGAACCTCCACTGGCTTGGCAGCTTCTTGTGTGTGGCTTTCACTGCTGGCAGCTTTCACATCAACAGACTTCCTGAACTGAGCTGCCATTTCAGAGATCAAAGTATTGACAAAGAAATCTGGTCTGTTGGCAAAAGACTTTTTACACATTGGACAATGGCACTGGTCATTGTTGTCCCAATATCTGGTGATACAGGCTTTACAGAAGTTGTGTCCACATGGAGTAGAGACAGGCTCAGTGAAAACATCCAGACAGATAGAGCATAGGAACTGCTCTTCAGACAGGAGACTGATGGCTGAGGCCATTTCTAGAGGAGAGGAGAGGAGAGGAGAGGAGAGGAGACAAGGAGGGGAGGAGAGTCTTTAATATGTCATTGATCGTTCCATCAGTAGAGTGTCTTTTGCAATCCTCACATACGTATAGATATTCCTACTAATAAAGCACAACTGATATTACTTGAGCGTGTATTTGGTTTATTATAACCACTTTTTTCTGATTGAAACTAAGCCATTTTGCCAGCATTACAGTAAACAATCAGTAACAAAAATGGTAACTGTGATTCATTACAGTTACTAAGAAAAACAGCAATCAAATTACAGATGCATTTTAGAAATAGTTAATCAGTTCATTACTAGAAACAGGTTGAGAATGAGAATACAAATACGATTTTACATCTGAAATCATGGATGTTGACGATGGTGACACTGTTACAGAGACCTAAATTATTCACTTCATTCTAAACTCATTTTAATACTGTGGCTAAGAATGTTAGCTGAATGCTTAACAAATAGTATATTAAAGACAAAATTATGAACAAAATCATGATGCATAATTGATTACAGTGAGTAAGCTGTTCACACTGCATGAAATGTTGTTAACATGAGACAGTAAATTTATAACATGTAATAGCTATAACATCCAGCACATCAGAAATCTATGAACAGAATATGAAGTTAAACTTCACCTGTATATGGATGCTGTCTCTGCTCTCTCTTTTTGTGTGAAACCTCAAAACAAAACAGTCGTTTGCTGTAGAGCAAAATAACTTTCAGTTTCATTTCAGCGAAAAAAGACTGAGATGTCCCTCCCCTTCAAGTTAACCCTTTAATAGCTGAGTGTTTGCTAACCAGTAAGAACTTATCAATTTTAAATAACAACTTGATTCAAAGACGGATTTCCCTTTAATGTTTGAGGCAGAGAAGAATGTTGGTTGGTTTTTTTAGGGGAGTGTTGCACATCAGTTTTTCACAGGTGAAAGAATCAGAGTTGAATCACACTGGGACTCAAACAGTAGAAGTGAGAAGTAGGAAGTAATAAAACATGTATTCAGCCTCCTAATGTGCTTACACCAATTGGTGCAACTTACTGTATATCACACTACTGACCATGCTCATGCATTAATTGTATGATTGGTGCACTGACATTTTTGTTTTTTAACAGGGTCCTCTCTCCACATAAAGGAAAAAAGACATTTTCCCTGGTTGTGTGCGAAGTAAACATGACGCAGGGAAGGGAAGAGCTACTGTATCACAACCTGGGAAATAATAATAAGTAATGATACTCAAAAGGGTGTCATGTATAATGATATGTCCGACACTATGAATAGGTCAAGTTTATTTATATAGCACAATTCGTACACAGGGCAACTCAAAGTGCTTTACATGAGTAAAAGAGAGAAGTAAAAACAGAGATGGATAAGATAGAAGTAAATAAGTAAAAGTAAGAAAATTAAAAACAAAAGAGTTTCTGAACACTGAAAGTTAGAGTAAGGGCAAAAATCAGTAAAATCAGTAAGAGTGTTACAGTATAAAAATCAAAGTTCTGTCGATACAAGTAAATACATACATAAACCATAAAATAGGCGATTTTTCTACATAAAAACAGAATAATAATCTTGCTCTCAGACCCTTGACGCTCTCGCTTCGTGTCACGAGAGCTTCTGGGTTTCTCAGATTAATGACATGGCAACACAGCAGAAACAAATGCATCCCAGTGTAGACAGCAGCTCGCTGTGAGCCATATACAGTGAGTGTGTATTTGTGTGTGTGTGTGTGTGTTACTGAGGTAAAGACAAATCTCTCAAATGGAAGAGAAAGTTTGCTCAAAGACAAGTCCCCTTTCCCTTTTCTTCTCTCCCTCCCTCCTTCTTTCACTCCTTCCACCTTTTCCTCCATCCATCCATCCCTCCATTCATTCTCCATCTTTAAATTTTCTCCTAATCTTGCGTTCTTTTGCTTTCTTTCCCTGCCTCCCTACCTCTTTCCTTCCTTTTTTCCTTGCTTTCAACCCTTCTGCCTGCATTCAATTCTTCATACATCCTTCCATACTTTTTTCCTTCCTTCTAACCCTGTTCCTGAACAGAGGGAAGGAATGTATTTCATACACTTTGCACATTTCACCTTTCACAGGAATGAGCATGAAGTGCACCAAGCCAAATTTCTTGTATGTTTTGTGAATGCATTAAATTAATGCGCTTACTGGAAGCTGCATACACACATCTGCTGAACGTCTGAAATGTAAATGAAACTGCTGAAGGTTACTGTGACTCTGATTTTGACAGAAAATCTGTCATGCAGAGGATTGGCAAACTTTCATTCAAAATCAGTTCAGTCCAAGTAGTAAGGTTTCTAGAAAACTGTTATATGACTGTAAGCACAATTGTTTTGCTTTCATAATCTTTTTAATGGATGCGGGATACGACTTATGTCATATACTTTACACTATCCATGTTATTCAGGCATCCAACACACACACACACACACACACACACACACACACACAAAATGCAGTATGGGCTTGACATGTAACCTCTACGGAGTGCATTCAATAATTTTAAAACAAAGCAAAAGCTATATCACCTCTATGACACTTAAAAGATGTTTGCAAAATTCCACAAAGTGTGTCAGTTTCAGCTAACAAAACTGGACTTCAACCCAGGTCCTAAGGTTTAAAGACAGTCTCTAATCACAAGGCCATCCTGCCACCTTAGTGAAACCTGCTGGAGATCTAGTGGAGTGACATTGATGATAAAGGGAATTTGCTTCAGACATTTCCTCTGCATTTTTACCCATTTGTGCTAAAAATCAAATTAGATCCTTCAGGATTTCAAAGAAGCTCTAATTTCCATGTCTTGAATTATATTCAGCCTCTCTAAGTTTCCTCTTCACAATGAGTCTGATCACTGAGCCAGTGGCCTTGGAAACTGTATTTCTCCTAGTTTTAGCAGGTGACCATGAGGCTAAGAAAGCTATACGCAGAGACTGTTGAAACTATTCAGTAAATCATCTGTGTTGATAAGCAGCAACATGAGTTGAATAAGAACAGTACGCATCAGTAAATTTCTGTCATCACTGGAAATAAAGATACACGAAACACATACGTCCATAATTTCTAAATCTTTAATGTTCAAACAAAATGAAAGGAGAGGATCAAGTGTTAAAAGAATCAACAATGTTAAAGAAGTGCAGAGCAAGACTTAATCAGACAACAAACATGAATGTCAAAACCAACAAAATTTACAATTCTGTCATAGTTAGGAATGAAGAGAGGCAGCACATCAGAATCTGTATTAAAATAATCATGAGGCCAGTACACTAAGATAAATGAAGTGTGCTGTTGTGCTGAAAACAAGACATTTAAATGAGATATAGTCACCACAGGTAGGCTATGAGGGTTACACTCAATGATATCCTTGTAAAACAGCTAACCAACCTCCACAGCCTGATGGCCTAGATTTGTGTAGGTAAGAAAAGGTTGGGAGGCAGGTTACGATGAGTAAAACTGATACAGAAGGTTTCAACCAGATATCAGATATCAGTAGAAAATGTGTAAATTATTGGAGGTCATAAGGCCCCATTCAAATAAAAGTGTTGAGAAACCAAGTCTGACATATGTGGTGTTGAAAGTGACACATTCTTTCTTTACATCAACTGTACTGCTACTTCATGTCTTACATGGGGAAGCTGTGTGATAGAAACCGGGTTTATTTAGAAGCAGTCAAAGCACCTTGGGCATAAAATTAAAAGTTGTGCCCAAGGCAAATGTAAGTTTAACAGATAATCTACACTGTCAATGTCAACAGATTTACATGTTTAACACAAGATGTATGACAACATTGGAGTTACATACAGAGGATTAAAAACTGTGTGATCAGTTAGTCTATGTTCTATCTTATTTCATACAAAATATGTATGTATTTACACTTAATATACAGAAAGAGACTATTAACAAGTCACAACACAATGTTGTTGCTGGTAAAATTTGTATGCGATACTAAAGTATTTTATCCCACATCATCAAGGCAATCAAGATTACTTAAAAAAAATACATATGGAACAGATTACTGAATACCTGTCTAATTTTGGAATCAGTAACAATCCATTTTGCTGCTCTAAACAAATGGTGAATTCTTGGTGTGTTTTTTTGTTTGTATTTTTAGATTAGTTTTCCTCCAAAATATACAGAACAGTAAATTGAACAGAAAATGTAAATATAATTTGAATAGTTGGCCAGTTATTTCCAGGTTTTTGTTGACAGATTACTGTAATCTTATAAAATGTGATCGATTACTTTGAAAATATACAATGAAATTGTGCTGATTCAAAATGAACTCATTCTGTGTGTTTGACAGGAGTGATGATCAGAGGTGCAGAGTTTTCTTCATCATCATCATCATAACTGGGGCTAAATAATGGATAGATCTTCTCAGTGAAGGTGCAGCCAGTGAAAGAGTAGATCAGAGTCTTGGCCTCCACATCATAGAAGGACACAAGTCCCTCCTCATAATCTACAAACACCCCGACCTTCTTAACCTTATGTCTCAGAGAGAGGGGAACCCTGGTATTATCTCGAGCCTTGTAGTGATTTCCATCTCTTAGCAATAAAATCCAGTGTCCTTTCTTGGGGCTGTATGAGATATTTCCCTTCCTGTTGATTGACTCTCTAACTACTCCTAAATCCCATTCATGCCCTTTTACCTGAACCTCAAAGTAGAATCTCCCTGAAGAGAAACCTTCTTTTCCCAGGACATCGATATGTTCATCAAACCTCTCTGGTTTGTCAGGGAGATTCTGAAGTGTGTCTCCACATCTCACCTGTTTCCCATCCTCAGACAGGATGAGTTCAGGGTGTGCTGTATTAGAGTCAAGAGTCACATCCACTGCATACAGCTGCTGGATCCTCTTCAGCCTAACATCTTCTGGCAGCTTCTCCAGATCTTCCTTAATCAGCTCTATGTCTTTAAGCAGAGTCATCATTTCTTTAGTGAGTGTCTCCTCCAGCTGAGCCACAGCTCTCCTCACCGTCTCCACACACAGATGACTGCGGACACTGATGCCAGACCAGTTGTAGGTGTGTGGAGAGGAGGAGCAGGATGGGAAGCTCTGGAGGAGATGGAGGTGGTCTTCAGTGTGTGAGAGACGCTCCAGCTCAGTGCTTCTCCTCTGGAGCTCACTGATTTCCTGCTCCAGCTCTTTGATGAACCCTTCAGCCTGTTTCTCTGCTGCTCTCTGCTTCTCTTCAATCACCTCAATCAGCTCAGCCTGGTTTCTTTGAATGGAGGCCACCAGAGCAGTGAAGACCTCAACACTCTTAGCTATTGCTTCCTCTGTGTCTTTCTTGTTGAGCTGCACTGACGCTTTCATCTCCTGAAGCTTCTGTTGTCGTTCTTGTATCATCTCCTGTACTTCTGCCTTCTTCTTCCCCAACTGAGCCTTCTTCTCTTCATACTCTTCCTCTAAAGGGACTGTATCATGAGTCTTATGTTCTGTACACATGACACAAACACATATCTGGTCACTCCTGCAGAAAAGATCTAAAAACTTGTCATGTTTCTTACACATCCTATCCTCCAGGTTCTCCACAGGATCGATCAGCTTGTGTCTCTTCAGGGCTGCAACTCTCTGATGAGGCTCTAGGTGAGTCTCACAATAAGAGGCCAAACACACCAGGCAGGACTTCAAGGCCTTGAGCTTGGTGCCAGAGCAGAAGTCACAGGGAACCTCCACTGGCTTGGCAGCTTCTTGTGTGTGGCTTTCACTGCTGGCAGCTTTCACATCAACAGACTTCCTGAACTGAGCTGCCATTTCAGAGATCAAAGTATTGACAAAGAAATCTGGTCTGTTGGCAAAAGACTTTTTACACATTGGACAATGGCACTGGTCATTGTTGTCCCAATATTTGGTGATACAGGCTTTACAGAAGTTGTGTCCACATGGAGTAGAGACAGGCTCAGTGAAAACATCCAGACAGATAGAGCAGAGGAACTGCTCTTCAGACAGGAGACTGATGGCTGAGGCCATTTCTAGAGGAGAGGAGAGAGGAGAGTCTTTAATATGTCATTGATCATTCCATCAGTTCAGTGTCTTTTGCAATCCTCACATATAGATATTCCTACAAATAAAGCACAACTGATATTATTTGAGAGTATTTTGTTATTATAACCACTTTTTCTGATTGAAACTAAGCCATTTTGCCAGCATTACTGTAATCTGATTACAAAAATGGTAAGTGTGATTCATTACAGTTGCTAACAAAAACAGCAATCAAATTTGCATTTTAGAAATAGTCAATTAGTTGATTACTATAAACAGGTTGAGAATGAGAATACAAATTTACACCATCTGAAATCATGATTGTTGTCGTTGGCAACATTATTACAGAGACCTAAATTAATCGCTTCATTCTAAACTCATTTTAATACTGTGGCTAATAATGTTAGCTGATTGTTTAACAAATAGTATATTAAAGACAAAATTATGAACAAAATCATGATGCATAATTAATTACAGTGAGTAAGCTGTTCACACTGCATGAAATGTTGTTAACATGAGACAGTAGATATATGTAATAGCTCTAAACATCCAGCACATCAGAAATCTATGAACAGAATATGAAGTTAAACTTCACCTGTATATGGATGCTGTCTCTGCTCTCTCTTTTTGTGTGAAACTTCAAAACAAAACAGTCGTTTGCTGTAGAGCAAAATAACTTTCAGTTTCATTTCAGTGAAAAAAGACTGAGATGTCCCTCCCCTTCAAGTTAACCCTTTAATAGCTGAGTGTTTGCTAACCAGTAAGAACTTATCAACTTTAAATAACAACTTGATTCAAAGACGGATTTCCCTTTAATGTTTGATGCAGAGAAGAATGTTGGTTGGGTTTTTTTAGGGGAGTGTTGCACATGAGTTTTTCACAGGTGAAAGAATCAGAGTTGAATCACACTGGGACTCAAACAGTAGAAGTGAGAAGTAGGAAGTAATAAAAAATGTATTCAGCCTCCTAATGTGCTTACACCAATTGGTGCAACTTACTGTATATCACACTACTGACCATGCCCATGCATTAATTGTATGATTGGTGCACTGACATTTTTGTTTTTTAACAGGGTCCTCTCTCCACATAAAGGAAAAAAGACATTTTCCCTGGTTGTGTGCGAAGTAAACATGATGCAGGGAAGGGAAGAGCTACTGTATCACAACCTGGGAAATAATAATAAGTAATGATACTCAAAAGGGTGTCATGTATAATGATAGGTCCGACACTATGAATAGGTCAAGTTTATTTATATAGCACAATTCGTACACGGGGCAACTCAAAGTGCTTTACATGAGTAAAAGAGAGAAGTAAAAACAGAGATGGATAAGATAGAAGTAAATAAGTAAAAGTAAGAAAATTAAAAACAAGAAAAGAGTTTCTGAACACTGAAAGTTAGAGTAAGGGCAAAAATCAGTAAAATCAGTAAGAGTGTTACAGTATAAAAATCAAAGTTCTGTCGATACAAGTAAATACATACATAAACCATAAAATAGGCGATTTTTCTACATAAAAACAGAATAATAATCTTGCTCTCAGACCCTTGACGCTCTCGCTTCGTGTCACGAGAGCTTCTGGGTTTCTCAGATTAATGACATGGCAACACAGCAGAAACAAATGCATCCCAGTGTAGACAGCAGCTCGCTGTGAGCCATATACAGTGAGTGTGTGTGTGTGTGTGTGTGTGTGCGTGTGTACCCTGGTGTGAACGTGTGTGTGTACATGGCATGCGTACTGATCATCTAGTTTAAACTCATCCTTAAGTGTAGCTAAACAAAATGTCGTTGTGCAAACAGGATGTAACCCATCTACAGGGTCAATGTGAAGGTACAGTGGTATCAGAAGGGTTTACTCTACACATGTGAACTAAAATGTATTGTCAGACACATTGAGATAATAAATGCTGCTCTGATGAGACATACAGGCATATTGCAGAAGTTCAGGAAGGTTTTCATGGCGTTGCTTGAAGGAGGCTGAGACATGATGCAGCAAAGTGCAAACACCACCTCCTCTGTACTTTTGTTATTTGTAGAGCACTTATGAACTTCATGAGTTCATGGCATGTGCCTTTGACTGGTGAGCCACCATGGTATCAGTGTGTTTACCTGATGTGTTGAAGCTGGATGGAGTGGGATTACCACAGTGCTGCTGCACAAGTTTCACTGTAGTGGAGACAGTGACTTTACTCCAATTCACCACTAGAGGGAGCAATCTGCACATCTTTCACACAACCAGCAGCCCGCACCCACAGCTGCACTGCACTGCACTCAGTCAATAGTCAGACCCATGGATGCTGAGAGTCAGGGTTTGTATAAACTTTCATGGAGGAAAACGTTCATTTTTATATGACTGTAGGCACATTCCTCCCATGGTCTTGCTTTCATCATTATAACCCCTTTTAAATTGATGCTTGATATGACTTATGTCATATATACTTTACACAACCCATGTTATTCAGGCTAACAACATGAATTCAACATTTAAACTGCAAAACATATAGTTCCTTCTATTCTTCCTACATTCTATCTTTCTTCTTTTTTTCCCCTCTTCCTTCATTTTTTCCTTCTATAAGCAAATCATGCATGATTTCAGTTGTTCAGTTTTTCTGAGCCTAAACAAAAATATTGATATATTTCATTAATACTGTTGGAAACTTCTCTTTTCACTTGCCCATCTCCCTACAGGTCAGAGTGTAGGTCAGCTAGAGAACAACTCCCTTGCAGCTTGTAGGGGTGCAGTGTCTTGCTCAAGGATACTAAAGCAGAGCAGATGTACCAACAAAACAGGACTTGAACCCAGGTCCTCTGGTTCAAGGACAGTTTCTCTAATCACTAGGCCATCCTGCCACCTCAGTGCCACCTGCTGGACTTCTAGTGGAGAAACACTGATGATGAAGGGAATTTGCTTCAGACATTTCCTCAGGATTTTTATCCCTTTGTGTCAAAATCTTCTCAATCCAAATTAACGAGAAACTTTTCTCGTTATAACAAGATATGAACTTGATTGTGTCTGAGTCAGGATGAGTTGAGTGAGTCTGATTGTTGCTGTTGAGTTGTCTCATTCCATGAGTCTGAGTCAACTTGATTAAATCGTGTAAACGAGCCATTCTCAATTTCTCTGATGTCCCTAGGCTGTTTTCTCATTAGGCTATAGATCTTTTTCTCATTATAACAACATTTGAAAGTTTCTTGGAATCTCGTTATATCAATTTATCAGGTGACCATGAGGCTAAGAAAGCTAAAGGCAGGGATTGTTGAAATTATTAACATCAGCTTAACAAGAACAGAAGGCATCAGTAAATGTCTGTCAATACTGGAAATAAAGATACATGAAAAACACAAATCCATAGTTTCTAAATCTTTAATGTTCAAACCTACGGAGCCCCTCTGGGGTCACATGGTAGAATGGATTTGTAAGCTGTGAAACTCCAAAAACACAAAGCTAAATCAATTTAACTAATTTCACTATCGTTAAATCTGCCGTTTACGGAGCCCCTCTGGGGTCACATGGTAGAAAAAAAACCTCAATGTGTAAATCCGTGCAAATAGATTTGTAAACTGTGCGCACGGATTTCAAAACCGTGCCCTCGGATTCACAATCCATGCAAACGGATTTGTAAACTGTGCGAACGGAAATGGTTTACAAATCCGTTGGCACAGTTTACAAATCCGTTCGCACGGATTTACACATCAAGTTTTTTTTTCTACCATGTGACCCCAGAGGGGCTCCGTACAAAACAAATGAAAGGAGAGGATCAAGTATTTGTCCAAGATTGTGTCTTGACCCGATGGTGTGTGAAGTAAAATTAAAAGAATCAACAGTGTTTAGGAAGTTCACAGCAAGACTTAATCAGACAACAAACATGAATGTTAAAATCAACAATATTTACAATTGTGTCACAGTTAGGAATGAAGAGAGACAGCATGTCAGAATCTGTAGTAAAATAATCATGAGGCCAGAACACTAAGAAGGTCTGTTGTTTGTGAACTGAAAACAAGACATTTAAAGACATAGATATAGTCACCACAGGTATGGGGGTTACACCCAATGATATCCTTGTAAAACAGCTAATCAACCTCCAGAGCCTGATGGCCTAGATTTGTGTAAGAAAAGGTTGGGAGGCAGGTTACGATGGGTAAAACTGATACAGAAGGTTTTATCAGTGAGCAGAAAATTGTTAAAATTATTGGAGGTAATAAGGCCCTTTCAAATAATGCATCAACTGTACTGCTAATTCATATCTTACATGGGGAAGCTGTGTGATATAAACCGGTTTTAGATCATCTACACTGTTAATGTCTACAGATGTACATGTTTAACAGGAGATGTATGTCTATGTTTAGAGCAGGAGAAAAACGCTTTATCTGATTAATAACTCACTCATCATTTATTGATCTTTCCAGAGAGAATACGGCAGCCTGTCTTACCGGGGTAGAGTCCATCTCTTAGAAGTTGGTTAGGTTTCCACAAAATAGGTCAGTTATTGATATGTAATCCAAGTCATGGAGAAGTAGTCCTTTAACTAGCCTTTAATTAACTAGTCTGTGAGTGGGACTTTTCTTGACACCCTCTCTCCCATCCCTGGTTTCTCCCTTCCTTCCTCTGTCCTCTTCTTATTCCCTCTATACCTCACTCCTTCCAAATTTATAATAAGTAACAATCCATTGTGCTATTCTAAACAAATTGTGCAGACTTGGTATTTTCTTGTATTATTGGATTAGTTTTCCTACAAAATTTATAGAATGGTAAATTGAACAGATAATGTAAAGATACATTTTGAATAGTTTGCCAGTTATTTCCAGTGGTATTTTTCAGTCAGATCACTGTAATCATGTAAAATGCAATAGATTACTTTCCAAACCTGCATTTGAAAAGATACCATATTTTGCCGGTTCAAACTGAACTCATGCTGTGTGTTTGACAGGAGTGATCATCAGAGGGGCAGCTTTATCATAACTGGGGCTGAAGAATGGATAGATCTTCTCCTTGAAGGTGCAGCCAGTGAAAGAGTAGATCAGAGTCTCGGCCTCCACATCATAGAAGGACACCAGTCCCTCCTCATAATCTACAAACACCCCGACCTTCTCAGGCTTCTCTTTCAGGGAGATGTTAACACAGCAATTATCTCGAGCCTTGCAGTCATTTCCACCTCTCAGCCATATAACCCAGGTCCCTTTCTCTGGCTTGTATGAGATGTATCCCTTCCTGTTGATTGACTCTCTAACTACTCCTAAATCCCATTCATCCCCTTTTACCTGAACCTCGAAGTAGAATCTCCCTGCAGAGAAACCTTCTTTTCCCAGGACATCGATATGTTCATCAAACCTCTCTGGGTTGTCAGGGAGATTCTTACATCTGTCTCCACATCTCACTTGTTTCCAATGCTTAGACAGTATGAGTTGAGGATGTGCTGTATTAGGGTCAAGGGTCACATCCACTGCATACAGCTGCTGGATCCTCTTCAGCCTAACGTCTTCTGGCAGCTTCTCCAGATCTTCCTTAATCAGCTCTATGTCTTTAAGCAGAGTCATCATTTCTTTAGTGAGTGTCTCCTCCAGCTGAGCCACAGCTCTCCTCACCGTCTCCACACACAGATGACTGCGGACACTGATGCCAGACCAGTTGTAGGTGTGTGGAGAGGAGGAGCAGGATGGGAAGCTCTGGAGGAGATGGAGGTGGTCTTCAGTGTGTGAGAGACGCTCCAGCTCAGTGCTTCTCCTCTGGAGCTCACTGATTTCCTGCTCCAGCTCTTTGATGAACCCTTCAGCCTGTTTCTCTGCTGCTCTCTGCTTCTCTTCAATCACCTCAATCAGCTCAGCCTGGTTTCTTTGAATGGAGGCCACCAGAGCAGTGAAGACCTCAACACTCTTAGCTATTGCTTCCTCTGTGTCTTTCTTGTTGAGCTGCACTGACGCTTTCATCTCCTGAAGCTTCTGTTGTCGTTCTTGTATCATCTCCTGTACTTCTGCCTTCTTCTTCCCCAGCTGAGCCTTCTTCTCTTCATACTCTTCCTCTAAAGGGACTGTATCATGAGTCTTATGTTCTGTACACATGACACAAACACATATCTGGTCACTCCTGCAGAAGAGCTCTAAAAACTTGTCATGTTTCTTGCACATCCTGTCCTCCAGGTTCTTCACAGGATCGATCAGCTTGTGTCTCTTCCAGGCTGCAACTCTCTGATGAGGCTCTAGGTGAGTCTCACAATAAGAGGCCAAACACACCAGGCAGGACTTCAAGGCCTTGAGCTTGGTGCCAGAGCAGAAGTCACAGGGAACCTCTCCTGGTTTGACCAGGGACTCAGCTCTACCTATGACATTAAGTTTCTTGAAGTTCTCCACAACATCTCTGAATCCTGTGTTGACTCGAAGCTCAGGTCTTTTGTGGAACTTTTCATTACAAAGTGGACACTGACTCAGCTGCTTGCTCTCCCAGTGCCTGGTGATACAGGACTTACAGAAGTTGTGTCCACATGGAGTAGAGACAGGCTCAGTGAAAACATCCAGACAGATAGAGCACAGGAACTGCTCTTCAGACAGGAGACTGATGGCTGAGGCCATTTCTAGAGAGGAGAGTAGAGGGGAGGAGAGGAGAGGAGAGGAGAGGAGAGGAGAGGAGAGTGTTTAATATGTCATAGGTCATTCAACTAATTCAAAATACTTGCTGTGTTATTAGATATTCCTATGAATAAAGCACAACTGATAGATTAGATAGATTAGATTAAAAAGATTAATAATACAAATAAGACACCATTACACCATCTGAAATTATGCGTGTTGATGATGGTAACACTATTTCAAATACTGTCAGTTGTGGTTGAAAGAAACTGATTTTAGCTGTACTAATTCTTCCAATGGAAAATGGTGATTACAGTTTGTAGCTGGTTAAATTTTGAGTGTAGCGTAACGTCCTCAAGCCTGGCTATATCAATTAGAAAGACCTAATTCATTCCAAATAAGTCATGATGCAAAATTGTAATAGCTCTAAACATCCAGCACATCAGAAATCTAGTGAACACATGAACAGAAAAATGGAGTTAAACTTCACCTCTATATGGATGCTGTCTCTGCTCTCTGTTTTTGTGTGAAACCTAGAAACTAAAAAGCCTTTTTGGTGGGAAGATTTCTGTAGAGCTAGTCAAGGTTCAGTTTCATTTCCGTGAAAAAATGTCCCTCCCCTTCAAGTTAACCCTTTAATAGCTGAGTCTTTGCTAACCAGTAAGAACTTATCAACTTTAAATAACTTGATTCAGAGACTGATTTTTAGGGAAGTGTTGCACCTGAGTTTGTCATAGTTGAAAGAGTTGAATCACACTGGGACTCAAACAGTAGAAGTTGAGACCAGGAAGTAGTGGGAAGCAGTAAAAAAAATTATTCAGCCTCCTCATATGCTTACAGAAATTGGTGCAACATCCTGACCATGGCCATGCACTGATTGTATGATTGGTGCAAAGAAAATGACAAAGTAGACTTGAGTCACCATGTCTACCCTGACTTTTGTTTATCAGGCTCTTCTCTCCTGAAAGGAGAGAGGCCATTCTCCCTAGTTTCGTGTGAAAAAAAACATGATTCAGGGAAGGGAAGAGCTGCTGTATCACAATCTAGGAAATAATAATACTCAAAACATTGTCTTTCAAAGGGTGTATAATAATGATATGCCCGACACTACGAATACTCATATACTAGAGTTTATTAACTCACATTTAAGGCAACAGGTGAAAGCACGTCTTATATTAAGCACAAGATGTAGTCCAGGTAGTGATTTTTTGACATAAAAGCAGAATGTGTGAACACGCCTTTACAGTTGTTGAAAAACTTCACAACCTACAGGTCATTAGAGAACATTACAGTAGAAAGAAATGCATCCCAGTGTAGACAGCAGCTTGTTGCGAGTCAAGTATAGTCTCTCTCTCTCTCTCTCTCTCTCTCTCTCTCTTTTGTTATTTGTAGAGCACTGATGAACTTCATGAATTCATGGCATGTGTCTTAGCCTGCTGAGCCACCATGGTGTCAGTGTGTTTACTCTACCTGACGTGTTGAAGCTGGATGGAGTGGGATGTAACACTCAGTCCTTTACCACAGTGCAAGTTTCACTGTAGTGGAGACAGTGACTTTACTCCAATTCACCACTAGAGGGAGCAATCTGCACATCTTTCACACAACCAGCAGCCCGCACCCACAGCTGCACTTTACTCCGTCAATCTGTGTGTGTGTGTGTGTGTGTGTGTGTGTGTGTGTGTGTGTTTGTGTTGCTATGGTAAA